>NW_007247249.1:0-1185 GCF_000164805.1 Carlito syrichta | reverse complement strand
TCATCAAAGATATTGGCCTGTAGTTCTCTTTCTTTGTTGGATCTTTACCTGGCTTGGGTATTAATGTGATGTTGGCTTCATAAAATGATTTGGGGAGAGTTCCATCTTTTTCAATTGCCTGGAATACCTTCAGTAGGATTGGTATCAGCTCCTCCTTGAATGTCTTGTAGAATTCTGCTGGAAAGCCATCAGGACCAGGGCTTTTTTTTGTAGGAAGCTTTCTTATTACGTAGTCAATTTCTTTGATTGTTATTGGTCTATTTAGGGTCTCAATTTCTTCTTGTTCCAACCTAGGTAGGTTGTGTGATGTCAGAAAGTCCTCTATTTCCTTATGGTTTTCAAGTTTGTTTCCATACAAGTGTACGTAGTAGTCTCTAATGATCTTTTGTATTTCTTCAGGGTCAGATGTGACTTCATCTTTTGTGTTTCTGATTATGCTTATTTGGTTTTTTTCTCGTTTTTTCTTGGTCAGTCTAGCTAGGGGACCATCAATCTTGTTTACCCTTTCGAAGAACCAGCTTTTTGTTTCATTGATTTTTTGTATTATCTTTTTGTCTTCTTTGTCCCGGATTTGGGCTTTTATTTTGGTGATCTGGGTTCTTCTGCTGAAATTAAGGTTTTTGTGGTCTTGCTTTTCCAGCTTCTTTAGGTGGCTTGTTAGGTTGTGAATTTCTGTTCCTTCCATTTTCTTCATGTGTGTTTGTAGGGATATAAATTCCCCTCTTACTACAGCTTTCAGGGCATCCCAGAGATTTTGGTAAGATGTTTCTTCATTTTCATTTGTTTCCAGGTATCTTTTGATCTCTGTTTTGATTTTGTCATTGACCCAGGAGTTGTTTAGCATCATGCTGTTTAGTGTCCATGTCTTTGTGGGTTTTGAGGGGACTTTGTTGGTGTCAATGTTTATTTTTATTCCACTGTGGTCCAAGAAGGTGCATGGTAGAATTTTGGTCCTTTTAAATTTGCTTATGCTTGATTTATGGCTGATATGTGATCGATCTTAGAATATGTTCCATGTGGTGATGAGTAGAATGTGTATTCTGTGGTCTTTGGATGGAGTGTACTGTAGGTATCAATTAAGTCCATTTGGTCCAAAGTCACATTGAGGTTCCGGATCTACTTGCTGATTTTTTGTCCTGATGATCTGTCTAGGGTTGTGAGTGGGGTATTAAAGTCCCCAGTTAG
>NW_007247248.1:0-4662 GCF_000164805.1 Carlito syrichta | reverse complement strand
TTGGCTTGCCACTTGAATTAACTAGCTCACTTATCCAGCTAGCCAGCTGGCTAGGAACCTTACTCAACTAGCTGACATAACTAGTTAGCCAGCTAGCTAGCCAGCTGACTTAACTAGCTGACATCTCTAGCTAGCCAAGTGTCTAGCCAGCTGACTTAACTAGCTAGCTATGGACGTATACTGCTGGCATGCCCACTGAATTAGCTACCTAGCTACCTAACAAGCTGACAAACAAACTGAGTTACATAGGTGACTTAACTAGCTAGACAGCTGGCTAGTCAGCTGATATAAATAGTCAGCTACCCTGATAGGCAGCTGACTAGCCAACTGACTTAAATAACTGACTCAACTAGCTATCCAACTGACTTATCTATCTGATTTAACTAGCTAACCAGCTGGCTGGCCAGCTGAATTAACCAGCTGAATTAACCAGCTGGCCAGCCGACTAGCCAGCTGACTTAACTAGCTTGGTTCCTACCTAGCCAGATAGGAAGCCAGATGAATTAACTAGCTGACTTAACTAGCTAGCCAGCTGGCTAGCCAGGTGACATAACTAGCTTGGTGCCTACCTATCCAGCTGGCTAGCCAACTGACTGAACTAGTCTTTTTAAGCAGCTAGCAAGTTGGCAAAACTAACTGACTTAACTAGTCAGCCAGTTAGCTTCCCAACTGACTTAACTAGATCTCTAACTGACTAGTTAGCTGACTAGCCAGCAGATTTAACTAGCTGACTTAATTAGCTATCCAGCTGGCTAGTCAATTGCCTTAAAAACCTCACTACCTAGCTAGCCAGCTGACTAGCCAGCTAACTTAGATGATTTAAATAGCTGGCCTGCTTGCTAGAGAGCTGAATTAACTAGCTTGCCATATAGCTAGCAAGCTAGCTAGCTGACTTTAATAGGTGACTTAACTAGCTAGCCAGTTGACTAGATAGCTGACATAAATAGCAAACTACCTAGCTAGCCAGCTGGATATCCAGGTGACTTAACTAGGTGGCTTAACTCACTAGCCAGTTGGCTACACAGCTGACTTAGCTATATAGCTACCTAGCTAGCCAGCTGTCTAGCCAGCAGACTTAACTAGGTTACTTACGTTGATAGCCAGTTGACTAGCAAGCTGACCTTACTGCCTATCTACATAGCTAGACTGATGGATAACCAGCTGAGTTAAATAGTTAGCTAACTACATAGCCTGCTGGCTTGCCAGTTGACTTAACTACCTAGCTACTTATATATGCAGTTGGCTAGGGAGCTGATTTAACTAGGTTACTTAACTAGCTAGCTAACTGGCTAGCCAGCTGACTTAAATAGCTAGCTATCCAGCTAGGCAGCTGGCTAGCCTGCTCACTTAGCTCACTGACTTAACTAGCTAGAAAGCTGACTTAACTGGCTGACTTAACCTGCTAGCTACCTAGCTAGCCAACTTTCTTATCACCTGGCTTAACTAGCTAGCTACCTAGCTAGCTATCTAGCTAACCAGCTGATTTAACTAGCTGACTTAACTAGCTAGCTAGCTGACATAACTAGCTGATTTATCTAGCTAGCTTCCTAACTAGGCAGCTGAATTAACTAGCTGAAATAACTAGCTAGTCTGATGTTTAGCCATCTGACAAATAGCTTTTTAACTAACTAACCAGCTGGATAGCCAACTGACTTAATGAGCTGACTTAAGTAGCTAGCTAGCTGGTTTCCAGCTGGCTAAACAAGCTGAGTTAACCAGCTAGTCAATTGTCTATCCAGCTGACTTAACTAGCTGGCAGCCTATCTAGCATGTTGAATAGCCCACTGAATTACCTAGCTGACTTAAGCTAGCAAGCCAGCTAGCCATCTCACTTAAGTAGCAAGCTACCAAACTAGCCAGCAGGCAAGCCAACTGACTTCACTTGCTGACTTTCACAGCTAGCCTTCTGGCTAGCAAGCAGGCTTATTTAGCTAACTACCTTCCTAGCCAGCTGGCTAGACAGTTGACTAAAGCATCTGGCTTAGCTAGCTATCCAGTAGACTAGCCAGATTACTTAACTCGAAGACATGACTATCTATCCAGGTAGCTATCTAGTTGATTTAACTAGCTAGCTACCTACCTTGCCAGTTGGCTATCCATCTCTCTTATCTAGCTGAATTAACCAGATAGACAGGTGGCTGACCAACTGACTTAACTACCTGACTACCTAGCTAGCCAGTTGGCCAACTAGCTGATTTAATTAGCTGAATTAACTAGCTAGCTCCCTAGCTAGACATCTAACTTCAATAGTTGGCTAACTAGCTAGCTACCTAATTACCAGCTGATTTAAACAGTTAGCAAACCAGCTAGCTACCTAGCTAACAAGCTGATATAGTTAGCTGCATAGCTAACTAGCTGATTTAACCAGCTAGCTAACTAGTTAGCTTTCCTGCTATCTAACGTGCTAGCTAACTGACTTAATCATCCGACATAACTCTTTAACTAACCAGCTTCCTAGGTGGCTCAAGAAGCTGACTTAACTCATTAGTTAACTAGCTAGCTAGCGGACTCATGAAGCTGACTCAACAGGATAGCTAACTAGCTAGCTAGTCTACTCAACCAGCTGACTCAACCCGTTTGCTAACTAGCTAGATAGATGACTCAACCAGCTGACCATACTAGTTAGTTAACTAGCTAACTACCTGACTAAACCTGCTAACTTAAAACGTTAGCTAAGTTGGTAGCCAGCTGTTTAAACCAGCTGACTTAATTAGAAAGCTGTCTTAACTAGATGAATTAACTAGGTAGCTGACATCTGGCCGAATTAACTAGTTATCTAGTTGATTTAAATACCTGAATTAAATACTTAGCTACTAGCTGAATAACTAGTTGACTTATCTAATTAGCTAAGTAGTTAGGTAGCAGACTTAAGTAACTGACAAATATTTAGCTAACTCATGAGCTAACTGTTGTAGCTTGCTGAATTAGCTAGCTAACTGGTTAGCTAGCTGACTTAGCTAGCTGACTTAACTAGTTTACTAACAAGATAGCTAGCTGATGTAGCGAGTTGGTTAACAAATTAGCTACCTGTATTAACTAGGTGGTAAATGAGTTAACTAACTGACTTAACTAGTTGTTTAAAGAGTTAGCTAGGTGACTTAATTAGTTGGTTGATGAGTCGGCAAAATAGTTAATTGTTTTAATATGTTGGCTGACTGCACGACCGACTTGTTATCTGGCTTAACAAATTGGCTGACATAACGGCAGACTACTTAGCTTGGTTAGATAGTTGACTGAAGATTTGCCCACTAGTCAGTTCTGTTAGCTACTTGGATGACTGGTAAGCTGACCTAACTAGTCGGCTGAATAGTAGACCGATTATTTAGATGGTCTAACTTGTCAGCGACTAATTAGCTGAGCTAACTTCTCGGCTGCCAAATTGGCCAATATTCTACTAATTGGTTAGCTGACTTAACACACTGGCCGGCTAGGCAGCCGACCGGTTAGCTGACTTAACTAGTCCGCCAACGAGTGAACCAACAGGTGAGCTGATTTAATTAATTGTCTGGTGAGTGATCTTACAGGTTAGCTGACTTAACTAGTCAGTAGGTGTGTGAGCCGACTAGTCAGCTGACTTAACTATTTGACTGGCGAGTGAACTGACTGGTCAGCTGACTTTAGTCAACAGGTGAGTAAGCCGATAGGTCAGAGGACTTAACTAGTTGGCTGGCCAGTGAGCCGACCAGTGAGCCGACTTAACTAGTTGATCAATGAGTGAGGTGACAGACGAGCTGCCTTAACTAGTCCACTGGAATGCGAGTCGACAGGTGAGCTGACTTAACTAGTCGACTGGAGAGCTAGCCGACTAGCTAGCTATCCTGTTGGCCTGTGAGAGAGCCGACAAGATATTTGACCTATTGGCTGGTGAGTGAGCTGACTAGTTTCCTGACCGGTTGGCATGCAAGGGAGCTGACTAGTTAGCTGACCTGATGGAAAGCGAGTGATCCCACTATTAGATGACCAGCAAGCTGAGTTTCCAGCCGACTAGTTAGCTAAAAACTAACTGATTTGCTAGCTGACTTCACTAGCTAGCTGAATAGCTAGCTGGCTATGTAGCTGACAGAACTGGATACCAAACAAGCTATCGAGTTGTCAGGCTAGCTGACTTATCTAGCTAGCTAACTGGCTAGTTAGCTGGATAGCTAACTTAACTATCTTGTTGACAAGCTAGCTAGCTTACTAGAAAGCTGAATAGCTAGCTGACTTGACTAGCTAACTGAATAGTTAGTTGACTTGCTAGCTGACTTAACAAGATAGTTGGATAGCCAGCTGACTTAAGTAGCTGATTAGCAAGTTGGCTGCATAGCTGGCTAGCCAGTTGACTTAACAAGCTAGCCAAATGTTTGGCTACACTGCTAGCCATCTGGCTTAACTAGATAGCTACCTGGTTGGCTAGCTGGTTAGCTATCTGGCTTAATTAGGCAGCCTGCTGGATGGAGAGACGGATAACCAGCCTGTTTAAATAGCCAGCCACCCTGCTGGTCAGCTGGCTAGCCAGCAGTTTTCACTACCTGCCCACCTACCTTACCTGCCTGCTAACTAGCTTACTTAACTAGCAGATTTAATTAGATAGCTATCTGGCTAGCCAGGTGGTTTAACTAGCTTGCCACCTAGCTAACCAGTTGTCTATCCAGCTTACTTAATTTGCTGACTTAACTATGT
>NW_007247247.1:23175-46907 GCF_000164805.1 Carlito syrichta | reverse complement strand
AATAAATCAAAAAATCAGCCGGGCGTGGTAGCGCGCACCTGTAGTTCCAGCTACTTGGAATGCTGAGGCGGAAGGATCGCTGGAGCCCTGCGGCTCAAGGCTACGGTGGCCGGGTGCGGCCACTGCACTCCAGTCTGCGTGACAGAGTGAGACTCCAACTCAAAAAAAAAAACCAAAAAGTCCATGCATTTGTACCCCCAAGAAATTGACTCCACTGGAGATGGCTTTATAACCACAAGCCTTCCCAACCCCAGTTATTTCCCTTCCATTTCTCTCCTTCAAAATGCTTTTTTTTTTTTTTTTTGAGTTGGAGTCTCACTCTGTTGCCCAGACTGGAGTGCAGTGGCCACTCCCGGCCACCACAGCCTCGACCTGCTGGGCTCCAGCAATCCATCTGCCTCAGCCTTCCAAGTAGCTAGAACTACAGGTGCATGGTATCACACCCAGATAATTTTTGATTTATTGTAGAGATGAGGTCTTACCAAGTTGCCCGGGCGGGTCTTGAACCCGCGGGCTCAGGCAATCCACTCACCTCAGCCTCCCAAGGCACGGGATTACAGGCTGAGCCACCGAGCCCGGCTTCCTTCACCCTTTCTATGGGAGTCATAACCTCCAGCCCTAAAATAGAGTGAAACAGCGTCCACATGAGTTGTCACCATCAGTTGATGAAACAGAGCCTTGCTGTTGGGTCTCCTCCTAGGCAAGATGAAGGAAACGTAAAAACAGCCCGCTCTTGCATTCAGTCAATGCAGATGAAGTGGCTCCTAGAAATAGAAGCAGCTGATGAGCACCTGCTGCATTTAGCCACATCTTTAATGTTCACAGGTCAAGCCGAAAGGGAAGGCAAAGAAGTATGATTTGGCCAGGTGATGGCTCAGTACCGGACACAGCAGAACCCCATGTGGCCCCAAGCCCCACCCTCCCCAGCACTGAAGATGTCATCCGGAAGACTGAACAGATTACCAAAAACATACAGGAGCTCTTAAGAGCCGCCCAAGAAAACAAACATGACAGGTAAGGGGGACCACAAACCCTACTTTGGGAGAACGTATGTACATGCCCTAAAAGAGATGCTACTCATGTTCTCAGCAGCAATTGTTCCCAACGTGGTGACTTCAAAGTCTTTGAAAACTTCAAGTTTACATGATAGACATAAAAACAAATGTGTCAGTTTGGATTGGGTTTGTCTTGTTTACGTGGTATTTTCACCTTTTTCATCTTCTTATGAAGCTCCCTGAAATGTGATGCCTCTAGAAATAGGATTGCAGTGGTGTATTTGGCACAGTGACAGCCCTAGTTCTGGTGGAAAAGGGACAAGGCCTATCTCAGAAACTTGCTTCCAGCCACTGCTGCTCCCTCACCTTCCCTAGCAAGGGGCAAGGTTGCTGACACAAAAGGAATCCTGAAAGGAACCTGATTTCTTCTCTGTCTCCCTCATGCATGCATGTCCATATCAGTTGTATGTGTAAACTTCTAAGAAATGAGAGGTTTAGAAATAAAAGTTGATCTAGTCATCACCCCAATATTTATCTGACCATGAAAAGAGAGTCTGCTTACTCTGAATGGAAGCACATCCTGTATTATTTCTTACCCTAAGGAAGGAACTGGCTCTTGGTCCAACTTATCCTTTTGTTCAATCTAAAGAACTTCTGGTAAATTGGATTGCTTTCCTAGTTTCCCATGACTGACTGGATATGGACACACTCATAAAACGTTTAACATCATGACATTGAGTTTGAGAAAGCAGCAGTTTGGTCAAACCCAAGAACAATCCCATTAGGTCCACAAAGTATAGGACTTCAGTCACACCTTGCATGACCAAAAGGCATTCAAGGGATGCAGTACTTGGTTCTTCTCTCTGTTTTTTCTCACATGCGTCCAGCTGGGCATTGTGGCTCATGCCTGTAATCCCAGCACTTTGGGAGGCTGAGATGGGAAGATTGCTTGAGCCCAGGAATTCAAGACCAGCCTAGGCAACATAGTGAGACCCTATCTCTACAAAAAATAAATAAAATTAGCCAGGCATGGTATCATATGCCTGTAGTCCCAGCTACTTGGGAGACTGAGGCAGGAGGATCTTCTGAGCACAGGAGGTTGAGGCTGTGGTGAGTCTTGATTGGACCACAGCACTCCAGCCTGGGCAACGGAGGGAGGACCCCACTCAAAAAACAAAAGGATGTACTTAGGCCTTTGTGTTCTCTTCTGTGTTTCTGACACTGCCGGGCCAACCTCCCCTTTCTCTACTTTCTTTTCTGTATAGCTCAGGCATGTCCCCATGTCATTATTTCCCACCAGGGAAGAGGAATAATCTGTTTTTTGTCTGTTTTTTGGGGTTGAAGTCTCACTCTGTCACCCAGACTGGAGTGCAATGGCACACTCACCTACCACAACCTTGACCTCCTGAGCTCAGAAGATCCTCCCTCCTCAGCCTCCCAAGTAGCTGGGACGAATGTGCCACCACACCCAGCTAATTTTTTCATTTATTATAGAGACGAGGTATTGCCAAGTTGCCCAGGCTGGTCTTGAACTCCTGGGCTCAGGCAGTCCTCTCACCTATGCCTCCCAAAGTGCTGGGATCACCAGCGTGAGTCACCATGGCTAGCAATAATCTGTTTTTATTGAAAGATGAGAGTTAGTCTTCACAGATAGACTGCCAGAAGCTCCTTAGAGAAACAGAGGAACCTGCATCCTTTCTCAACCTCCTTTCAAGAAAATTGTATGACGATTTGTCTTCCTCCTTCCCTGGCATCCTCTTTGTGCCATGCCTTTTAGGCTGCACATGTTATAAGCACATAGTCACTTTGCTCAGGGCTGCAGTTTTGGCAGTGAGTGATACATCTTATTACATAAAGCAAAGTGTTCTGTGACTTCTCAAAGTACAGTTTTTGACAATGTTTAAAGTAATCTTGGGGCTAGCGCAGTGGTTCAAGCCCATAATCTCAACGCTTTGGGAGATTGGGGCAGGAAAATCACGTAAGCCCAGGAGTTCAAGGCTGCAGTGAGCTATGATTGCAACCTTGCCTTCCAGTCTGGGTGACAGAGCAAGACCTCTTCTCAAAAGAAAGTAATCTTCGTACAAGTGTAACTCCTTCCCGAGCACGTGCCCTCCATTTATCAGTGTGTGCTACACTTTTCATTTCCGCTAGTATGGAAGTGCTTAGCTTGTACTTCAAACTACAAAATGTGCTTACGTTGTATTGCTCTCTCTGTTGTCAAAAATATAAATATCTGCCCTGAGGCCATTTCTGTCTTCAAAGATTGCAATATGGTTCTTGGTACAATTTGGGAAGTTTTTTTCTTCTTTTTTTTAAAAGGTGCACAAATCCATTCAACACATATCATGACCTGATTTCTTTCTTTCTTTTTTTTAAGATCATGAATGAAGCAGAGATTTTAATCACTAGCTCGATCTTTTGGTTTAAAACCAGAATTAGTCCAGAGAATTTATGAATTATAATTTATAAATTTATAATTTTTAATTGTTCAATAGCTCAATATACTATTAAAATCTCTGATTACTTAGATATCTGAGATTCTTTATCTATAACTGCATTGTAGTAATTAAACCTACACTTTTTTCTCTTCTCTTATTTACTTCTCTTGCTGATCTGAGCAAGCTCTCTTTAGCTCCTGACCTTTCTGCAGCATGGTTCTATCTTCTGGGCTTCTTTCCCTCTCCCTCTCCCTCTCCCTCTCTTTCCCCTGCAGCATGGTTCCTGTGCTGCGCTCTCTCTCTCTCTCTCTCTCTCTCTCTCTCACACACACACACACACACGCACACACACAGAATTACCACATGTACATGGAAACCTTTTTGAGGAAAGAGACCAATTTAAAGTTGCGAGCATGAACTCTTTCTGATAAAGGAGGAGGGCTTCATCATTAATCTGCTTATACTTTTATAGCTTGTTGAAGGCTTCCCAAAATTGTTCATAATGAGTGAGCTTTTGAGAAATGACCTTAGGAAAAACTCATTCTCTGTGTAGCAGAGGAAGAAGGTGAATTGTAGTTCTCAAAATGAAACCATAACAAACAAAACCTAAAACTCTTGGGTATGGTTCTCAGTTACTGTGACATTAATGGGCACATGGTCCATTAATCTGTATGATACAAGTGATTGCTGTGGACATTGCTGTTTCTGAGTGTGACCAGTGAGGTTGTTGACCCTTCGTACTTACGAGTTAACTATCTATGTGTTGGCATTCCTGTTATTACATGGTATGTGTTTCTAATGTCTCACAAAGATAAAAGTCAAGATTCTCCACTTGAAGGTATCTTTGGATAATATAAGCCATTTTCTTGAACTGTAATGGTTTAATTAAAATGTAGACAATCTTAATTAACAGTTTTGATTCTAGATTTCTTACAAATATGGAGTACATAGGTTGCTTATGACAGTCTTTATTCAGAAGCCAACTTCATGGTTTTAAAAATGGGAAATAATGTTACTTGAAGGCTTTAAGTCTATGATAGATGCTGAATGGCATTTGGTTCAGTATCTTAGAAGGACAACTTTTAAAACACAGCCACGTGGGGTCTTGTGTAAGGCCAAACTAGGATATTCACAGCAGTTATTTCCTAACATGCTAAAAAGAGCCTCCTAAAGTGCTTTTCCCATGTCCCTTTCTCTTCCTGGGCCCTGAGTCAGTCCTCCTAGAAACAAGCCCAGGCTTGGTGGCAGTGTAGTATCTAAGAACTTAATACCATCATCAATTTGGTTTTTTCCCTCTGCACCTTGTAGCATGTACTGCTCAGGGCACAAATCTCACATTTTTCAGGTGTAGGAAACTAGCCCTGTTTGTTTTTTGTCACAGTACTAAGAGTAAGAATTCTAGATGAAACCAAAGTGTCATCCCAAGAAGTCAGATCACCACTCATCAGCGGAAAGAGGCCTGCTATAAAGAAAGACGTGACCCTGTCACCTCTTTGACGTCATGAGCCAGGCTCAAGCACCAAACACCAAGTTTGAGCTCAGCCCTCCTCTTACCTGGATATGTTCTCCTTTTTGGGTCCCAGTTTTCTCATTTGAAAAATAGGTGTGATAATAGTCCCAGCCTCACAGGACTACTGGGAACATTACATGGGTCTGCAAAACCAGTGCACCTTAAGCCGTAGCTGTCACAGTGTCAATTACAGGGCCATGAGAGGCCAGGCGACCTGGAAGAAAGGACTTGAGCAGACAGATTTAAAGTGCCTCATTTCCTCAGAGCTCATCAATGCGCAGAGAAGGTGCCACTGTGCTGATAGCATTTTATCACAAACAAGCACGTGGTGACTTCATGAGAAAGGAGATGAGGGTCTGAGCAGTATGTAAAGCAAACCTCAGTGTTTTCTCTTCACACAAAGTGAGGATTTTTGCCTCCCCAACTCTCATGCATTTGAATGAAGGAATTTACAAGTATCCATTGGTTAACTGACACGTGGTGTAGGTTCCAATTACAATTTTAAGGATTTCTTCTCAGTCCTTTATTTTTCACTTCTGTGACCTTTTGCATGGAAATCCTTTTTCTAGAAATTAGGAAGATGAAACACATGAAAAATAAATTACCAATTAGAAGAGGTGTGAATACCTTTGTATACTGTTCTGTGGCTTAATCTAGGTGGTAGTGTATGTTGCCACATTTCATATTTCGTAACTGGAAGCTGTTCTTATCAGATTGAATGAATTTTCAAGAAAGGGTGGGGACCCTGCTTTGCAGCCATGTGCCATCTGGTGGTGTGGGGTGTACAGCAGGCTGGCCACAGCCTCAGCCCCTTTCTTAAGGGAATGCAGATGGAAACTGTGCTAGCACTCGAGTAGTCTTTGCCTCTGAATCACTTTTACTGTCTTTGAATAACCTCTTCAATGTTCTTGCAGTTATATTCCCTGCTCAGAGAGGATACATGTAGCAGTTACAGAAATGGCAGCATTATTCCCCAAAGTAAGTCACTTCCTACTCACTTGGTTTAGATCCTTTCAAATGAACTGCAAGCAATTTCTTTATGATCTGCCTATTACATTAGCCTTTCTGTAGCACATAGCTTTCAAATATGTAAACAGTCATACAGAGCTTTGAAATATTTTTATTCTACATGAATATTGATTTTAATAAGACAAGGACGTACAAGTCAAGTGCTAAAAGGCACAGCATTAATAGGACAAAATTTTATCTGGAATATTGCACTCATATGGATTAATATTTTTTAAAACCTACTTCTACATAGTACATACTCCTAAAATTTTCCTGCATGCACTATGACTTTTTTTTTTTTTGCGTCAGAGTCTTACCCTGTCGCCTAGGATGGAGTGCAGTGGCACACTCACAGCCACAGCAGCCTTGACCTGCTGGGCTCAGGCAATTCTTCCACCTCAGCCATCCAAATAGCTGGAACTACAGGCATGCACCACCACCATGCCCAGCTAATTTTTCTTAATTTATTGTAGGCATGAGGTTTCACCAAGTTGCCCAGGCTGGACTCGAGTCCCTCGGCTCAGGAGATCCTCCCTCCTCAGCCTTCCAAGTACGTGGGACTACAGGCATGTGCAACCACACCCAGCTAATTTTTTCATTTATTATAGAGACAAGGTATTGCTGCACCCAGCCGCACATTTTGGCATCTTATACACTGTGGGCTGCAAAGCTTTGAGTGTGTAGAACACCCCTTCGAGAAGGTGCATGACCAAAGTGTCTTTTACTCTGTGGAACAGCTTGATTTCTTTTCAGAAGAATGCTTGTCCTTGCTCTTGAGTGGCCATCCTGAGTTCACAGCAAACGGCTGTGTTTTTCTGTTTAGAAACCCAAGTCTGACATGGTGAGGACTTCCCTTCGTTTATTGACATCCAGTGCATACCGACTCCAGTCTGAGTGCAAGAAGACCCTCCCGGGGGACTCAAGCTCACCCACGGATGTCCAGCTGGTCACGCAGCAGGTGATCCAGTGTGCGTACGACATCGCCAAGGCTGCTAAGCAGCTGGTCACTATCACCACCAAAGAGAACAACAACTGACCACCCAGCACTGTCCCTTCTCTTTTCTAGACTTTTTAAAGTCCAATTGCAAATTTAGACATGGAACTCCAGATTTTTACAAAAACATTTAATGACGGTTTAAAACTTTTTAAATGAAAACTCAGTATTATTTTTGCATGTTTTCTAACAAATTTCCAACTATTAATTTAACCTACTTGCCTTATTTTGTGCCTGTTTGCCGGTTTAAAACATTTCTGGTGTTATGTTATGTTGTCAACCACTGTTGAGTTAATGATCATATGCACCCAAAAGTGTAGTTTCATTGTCTAAAGTTTGTTAAAACTTTTCCATCCCTTCAAACTCTCTACCTGTGGCTAAACTATAAATGGGATTTTTAGTAAAACATTTTTTTCAGAGTTGGATAAAAAAAGAAGTCAACATTATCTGTTCCCTACCAAGCATCGTGCAATAAGTGACTTTTCTAACCTACTGCAAATTCTCCGAGTTTGGGGTATCTCCAAGCATGTGTGTAGAGGAAGGACTTTGCCACTTTCTAAAAGTAGTTTAATAGTCTCTCTTGGAAGGAAACAATGAAGTGATCTATTTCTTCTAACTGTTCTATCATGTTAAGTGTTCTGTTATTTAATTTTTATCTTGATCTTCTATCTCTTTATGTTTCTTTATCATCCTGAAGTCTCCATGGAGTCAGATTAAGCAGTCACCTTCCACACATGTCTCATTAGGCCATATTCAGGGTAGGAGTTCCACCTGCACTATCACCCATTGTCAAGTAAATGCTCTGCCTTATGGCTATAAGACAGACATTTTGTTCTAAACATGTAGCAAAGAGGAGCATTGGTCTAACAAGCCATTACTAATTTTGTATCACCCATTCAGATATCACTGCCATGGACTGTGGGAAAAGAAATAATCTGTTCCCTGACACTGTGTTATACCATTTATCCAAAGCTCAGTTACGCCCTTAACCCCTTACAGCTCTCTCACATCTTGTGTCATCTTTAAGGACATCTTATAAGGTAAGATGTACGGAGTCATCTGAGTTTCACCTTTATTACCTCACTGGTACTTAAAAATTAGACATCAGTTTTCAAGAACTCCTTAGAGAGTGCGCTCCTGCTGGCTACCAGCTCCCCCAGAGCTATGCAAGAAGACAGGTTTACATGCTGGAATATGCTGAGATTGTTTTTTAAGTTACTAAAGAAGCCTTTCTTGTTCTGAATATTAAAGTATCTTCCTGTCCCTGCTATGGTAGCAGTTTTGTGTGGGTGTGAGTGAAGTGAGCCAGGTGCACCGTAGGGGAGCCCAGGGCCCAACACATAGGAATGGCAGCACCCCAGCCCACTTGTGTCGCCATGTGGAAAAGTAGGTCCAGAGTTGCCACAGCTTTGATTTTTCAAGAGAAACTAGAAATCAGGATATCTGTGAGTGTGTGTGTGTGTGTGTGTGTGTGTGTGTGCCATCTCTCCATTTGTAAGTGTTAACAACCAGTTCAAACATCTTCAGAGAGCATGTGCAAGTGAGCTGTGGCCTCTAGGACCCAGTCAGCTGTGCAGAGGACCCAGCTTCCCTGGACACCCCTGGGCCAGCCTCTAAGACTCACCTGGCTTAGAGGCTTAGTGGCCGTCCTACCCTGTGTCAAGTTGCTCTTGACCGTCCTTACCCATATGCTCTGTCCCATAGTGTTCATTCACCCATGTGGAGAAGTCACAACAATCAAAGTACAAGTTGCCTCAATCTGTGCTAACCAAGCCTCTGTTTTCACAGAACTGATACATGCACAACTTTATAACTTGACCGTATGCTGTCAAGAAAGACGCACCACAGTGGTGCTTGGTTTACTAAGTCACGGTGTGTGGATGCTTTTGTCAGGTTTTGCTACACTGTGAGTAGCATGGAAAAGGGTCCACATCACCAAGACTCGCCCGCTTATTTGTCACACAGCCTTAAGTGCCACATTTACCATTGGATACTCGGGATGCCTTCCAGAAGGGGGCCTTCTCCCATAAGTTCGGGCATCATCTGATAGCCTTTCCTGCATGCCTCATGTACTTAGCTGTCCCCCCTCTCTCTTGCAAACACCTGCCCCTGCTCTCAGAGCTCGCCAGGGTCCTCAGGAAAGGCCCAGTGGCAGTCCTGAGCTGGTGCTCCTGGCCTCTCAGGGAGGACGGGCTTCTGTAGAGGCTTCTGGGAAATGAGTTGTCTGCAGTAAGTGAAGTGGCGTCTTGCCCTGAACTCTTGAGGACCTGCGATAAAGGACATTGTTTTTATGCCCCGAGGGAAAGTCAGGGAATGTGGAGACCAAGAAAGCATTTCCACTTATGAGAATCCCACCAAACAGTTTGTTCAGTGAACCCACAGTGCCACAACTCTGAACAGAAGTTCCCAGGTGAAGGGGCATACAACAGCAGGAGGGTGCAAGTTATCCTTCTCATTACATGCCCTGCACATTGCCTTAGCCTCATCTGAGATCTAGTGTCAGTGTTCTCTGCTCCTGTCAGCAGTCGCACTTTGTCTGTGTATTTGTTCTGGCCACCTTTTGCACATGGATTCAGTAGGCTTGCACTAGTGATGCCTACATTCTGTCATGTGGCTTCCTCACCCTGTATTCTCCATGACCCCTCCCTCCCATGCACACTTCCCCCGAAGCTGATAGGACAGAGGTGCACTTTATGAAACTGGCACTTGACAGGAGGAAACAGCTCTACCCCAAGCTCCTTTCACAGAAATCCTCTGCTTCAGAATGCAAATAGTTCTTATTTGCCAAAGAACAATGATTTTGGGCCCAAAGGTCAAATACAGCATTTCCTAACATCGGAGCTATAAGCGCACAACTCAGGAGCTGTGCACAGTTCCTCAAATGATTTCAGTCACAGAACAAGAGCGAAACGAGCATGATTTTGCCCTCAGAGGCGTCCACGGGCTCTCCAATAGTACACTTTTCTTTCTTTTCTTGTCTTCACTGAAGGTAACACTTGTTCTTACAAAAGAAAATGCTGCATAGGAAAAATGAGATGCCTTTATTCTAGTGTGTTCAACCCTGTCATTCTGTACTTGTTTTTCATTTTTGTTGTACATTTTATTCTTGCAATGATTGTGCCGTTCAAGTGTTGTAAGAAGCATTTTGGAATTTGTGCCTGCTAGTTATGCAATAAACAGGCTCTACAACTGTTTTGTGGTACTGCTGTGCTTCCTGTAAATTAATGTTGCCAGATTCTCGGTATAACTCCCGATAAAGTTGTTCTCACGAAACACCACTGTTAATGAGACAACATTTATGTGTTTCCTCTTGGGGCTCCAGCAGTTTCACAATCATGGCAGCCTTTTTCTTCCTCTGTGCTTAGCAAATCGCTTTCTTAAAAGAAATTCAGCATTGAGAGATTAGTTGCATGTATTTCATCAGAGTGCATTTATTCCCTATGTTCCATTTCTTAAATTTCGCTAAAGCCAGTTAAGCACAGGCACCCTCACTTCTTCCTAACAGGTGATGAGGTCTTGCTCCTAGTTCAGTTTCTTAAGGCCACCAGTCTTCTTCTTCTTCTTCTTTTCCACCTTTGGAAAAAAGCCATTGTTTAGGCTCATGAGGGAACTGATAAAATTGACATTGGGGTTCCTCGGCTGCCCACAGTCTCCAGCACTTTTCTTCTGGAGAAGTGACTTGAGACTCTTCTTCCAGATGGAAGAAAGGGTGGGGAAGACCTTCCCCACAGGGGTCTTCACAGGGGCCTTTTCTGAGTGAGAAGTCGGGAAGATGCAGCATCCTCACTGTGTGATCCTGCTTGTCTGGGGGGACGTTGGCAAGAGCCTGGAACCCACAGATGAAACCCAGCAGTTCGCACCCAGAATGACCTACTGGGACAGAGTGTTCAAAGGAGCCGGCATCAGGCCTACCTGCAGCCCTGAAAGGCTCACTGGGCCCAGCCCCCACAGTTTCTGGTTCCGCAGCTCAGGGTGGGGCCTGGGAACTGGCATTCCTAACGGCTCCCAGGTGATGATGCCGCAGTTCTGAAGACCACTCTGATAGGCACTGCTGCGAACTGTTGCCAGCACTTTCCACCATACAGCTCCTTGCCTTTGACTTTTAGACACTTTATAATTTTGGCTAGTGTTTACTCTGTGCCAGGCACTATGCTGAGCTCTTGGCACGCCTTAACTCATTTAATCCTCACTACAACCCCGTGGAGCAGGAGTATTTCTTCCTGCTTTACGGATGAGGAAGTTAACACGTGAGTAGGGGAAGTCCCACATCCAAGGGAAGAGGGAGAGTTGCTGGTTACTGTTATTCCAGTTTGTCTTATTCCTCTTAACCAGCCAAGGCATGTTTTCTTTTCTTTTTTTTTTTTTTTTTTGAGTTGGAGTCTCACTCCACCGCTCAGACTGGAGTGCAGTGGCTGCTTCCGGCCACCGCAGCCTCAACCTGCTGGCTCCAGCGATCCTCCTGCCTCAGCCTTCCAAGTAGCTGGAATTTCAGGTGTGCGCTACCACACCCGGCTAATTTTTTGATTTATCATAGAGATGAGGTCTCGCCAAGTTGGCCAGGCAGGTCTCGAACCCGCGGGCTCAGGCAATCCACTCACCTCAGCCTCCCAAGGCGCGGGATTACAGGCTGAGCCACTGAACCCGGCTGCTAATTTTTGACTTATTGTAGAGATGAGGTCTCGCCAAGTTGCTTGGGTGGGTCTCAAACCTGCAGGCTCAGGCAATCCACTCGCCTCGGCCTCACAAAGTGCTGGGATTACAGGCTGAGCCACCGAGCCCGGCCAAAGGCATGTTTTCATGACTCCAGCAGAGTCCATACAGAGGAGTCTCGAAGAACATGGCCTCTGTGTAGAGCTAAAGTGTAGGGTTGGCTGGACCGCCACCCCCTCAAAGGCCTGTTCCCCTCGGGCCTGGAGGACAGGGGAAGGGGTGAATGAGATTGCCTCCACAAATGGCTTTCACAGCCCTGTCGGCTGGGGTCCCTCAAGTGGGGGCTGTGTCCCTGATGCCTGCACCTACCCAGTGTCATTGCGCGGCCACCTGTCAGCACCGCCCAACCCCTCTGTCCACTGGCTCGCAACACAGAGCAGTGTCCTCCCTCCACGGGGCTGCACAGAGGCTGCCTTGTGGGGACAGTGCAGCTGCGTGTGAAGGTCCCACTGCTCAGCAGGCCAGGTGCGTAGGGCCATCCGGGAGTTGGTCTGTGTGGTTCCGACTCCAGGGGTTCCTGCCGCGGCTGTCTGGGCCACCAAGCCAGAAACCCAGACCCCCCTCAGCCCAGCCCTGCGTTACAAGCATGTGTGTCAGTGCTCCACAGAGGTCCCCATAGGTGGCACTGGAGAGAGAGGCGGACATGTGCCCTGCCCCCCGTCCACATCCACCCATCGCCCTGGGTCCTGAAAGCTGTTCAAAGCCGCTCAGAACTCCTCAGCCCCATCTCTCTCCCAAAGGCGGCTTCTCTCTCGGGACCTGTGTCTCCGCCTCAAGTTCCCTCTGCTCACCCTGCCCCACACCTTCCTTCTGGTCTTCTCAGGCCCCTTCTGCCTGGCTCTCCACTGCCCTTCCCTTTCAGGACCCCAGATCTGGCCTTATCTCCTCTCTTGGCTCAGTCTTGTGAGCCCCATCTCACCCAGAGCACTGCACACACGGGGGAGTTTTGAAGTCTAACTTGGTTTTGCAGTTTGCATCCACCAGGCCTGAGACTGGCGTCTTGGCCCTCCTACGTGCCACATTTTGCAATCTGTGCCCCCCTTCCAGCCACCCCTCCCCAGGACCACACTTTCAGTACTTCCCCAGCCCAACCTGTTATTTCAGATGACAGGAACACGATGCTCTGCCACTGAGCCAAGTGCTCTACACCAGCGGTCCCCAACCTTTTAGCCATCGGGGACCAATTTCATAGACATCATTCCAGGGGGCGGGGAAGGGGGGTGGTTTCGGCATGATTCAAGTGTGTAACATTTATTGTGCACTTTATTTCTGTTATTATTACACTTTAATATGTAATGAAATAATTATACAACTCACCATTAAAAAAGAGGCGTGGATGGAAATGGTAAATAAAGAATAGCAGGCTGTGTGCAGACTAAAATAAGTGTCAAATTCTGACTTAAATGCAGCTGTACAATTGAAGTACATCCATTCATGCGCCACTCACTGACCGGGTTTTGATATGAGTCTGCAAGCAATTGACTTATGATGGTCTCTATGCAGTCAAACCTCACTGCTCATGTTTGCAGCCGCTCCCCAGCGCTAGCATTAATGCCTCAGCTCCACCTCAGATCATCAGGCATTAGAGTCTCATAAGGAGTGGGCATCCTAGATCTGGGGCACGCACAACTCACAATGGGGTTCATGCTCCTGTGAGACTCTAATCCCTATGTGATAGGAGGCGGAGCCCAGGCGGTAATGCAAGCAATGGGGAGTGGCTGTGAATGCAGATGAGGCCTTGCTCGCTCAGCCCTTCACTCACCTCCTGGGATGCCGCCCAGTTCCTAGCAGGCCATGGACCGGTGCCAGCCTGCAGCCTGGGGGCTGGGGACCCCTGCTCTACAGTTTTCAGTTAATTATCGAGCAATCTCATAAAGTAGAGATTGAAACTCCCACTTTGCAGGTGAGGAAACAGACTGGGCCCTCAGAGACCGGCTAGTGGTGGAGCGAGTCAGAGCATGGAGCCTGTGCTCTTAGCCATGGGGCTCTGCTGGCACAGCAGCACATCCAGGCCGAGGATGGCAGGCCTTCTGGAACCAGGAGAGTAAGGAGTGACCACGGCCCTGGCAGATGGCGGGGGCAGGGGGCAGACCCTGGGTTCCCATCTCCTCCCATTCCTTTTTCCTGTGAGGGTCAGAGCAGGGGGCTCGGGGTAAGTACTGCTCGCTGTGTGGTCCTCTGCTTGCCCTGGGTGGAGGCTTAAAGGCACACAGCCTGGGTGGCTGGTTTTGTGTTTTGCTTTCCAATTCCTTATTTTTGCCGCAAATATTTCTCTCCTGTGTGTTTCAAATTGAGATATTCAGTAACCATTGCTCAGTAAGACTCTGACCTCTATGTGGGGGATGTTCTCCAGCTCATCGGCTGGAAGAATTCGAGGACCTCACAGATTCCACAAGCACACTCACTTACCCATTCTGGAAGGAGTGCCCTGTGCCTGTAGCTGGAAGGACTCCCTTCAGGGCATGGCGTGGGCCACTCACCCCATTCCCAAGTTGGGAGAGAGGCCCCAGCCAAGGGTGGGAGGAAGCCTCTGAATCAGTGCTGGGGAATGAAGCACACAGATGGAGCCTGACCCATTTCTGGTTAAAACAATGGAAACCCTGCCCGAGTCCAGCGGCCATCATGGCTGATTCTGCCACGAGCAGGTGGTTTCCTGGGGAGCATTCTCTTGGCAAGAATAGGTCCTTCTGAGCTTTGTGCTTTCTGTATCTTATTGCACCCTCACATAACCCTCTCCCACATTTCACAGATGAAGAACTGGACCCAAGAGGGGACGCCCATCTGCCAAGTGGTGGGCACCAGGACTAAGCACTAGGCCAGCTTCCCCAACACTTCTGGGCCCGAGTGCACTTTCAATCTTACTGTGAGCTATGGACCCACAAATATGTCTGACTAACTGCAGCATGGTAACATGGCCACTTGTGTAACCACCACCAGGCTGAGAAACAGAACAGCACCTTTCTCTTGGAAGTCCTCATGCCCACCTCCCTCCCCCCGCCCTAGACTTCGCTCCCTTGCATTTAGTTGAACTGCAACTTTGTGTGCATCCCTAAATAACAGCGTAGTGTGCCTGTTTTTGGACATGTAAATGGAACCCTACGATGTATTCTTTCAACTGGGCCAATGTGTGTGGTTGGTTCATTTTCAATGCTGTGTAGCACTTGTTGAACAAATGCACCACAATATAACGTTTTACTGATGGCCATTTGAGCTCATTTTAGTTTTCGGTTCTTATGAGTAAAGCTGCTATGAAAATTATGTCTTTTGGTGCACGTATGGCTATTTTTCTGTATGGTATATGTAGAGATGGATCTCTGGGATCAATGTGTGCCTCCCCAAAGCTGTGAGTGTCCACACTGTTCTCCAAAGTGCTGGACCAGCAGGGTAGGGTAGGAAATTTCCTACTGTACCACATCTTCTTCAACACTGGTGCAATCCGTTTTAATTTTGTCCATCTAATGAGTTTGTGTGTGGGGCGGTGTAGGAGACCATCTAGGATACTCCGAGGTATCTTTTAAAGATGGTTTTGGTTTTTTTAAATTTTTTGAGTTGGGGTCTTACTTTGTCTCACACTGCTGGATCACAACTTATGACAGCCTTGACCTCCTAGGCCCAGTCAATCCTTCTGCCTCAGCTTCTGGAGTAGCTGGGACTATAGGCAAGCTCCACCACGCCCAGCTAATTTTTTTGATTTTTTTTTTTGTAGAGACAAGGTCTGTGTTGCCCAGCTGGCCTTGAACTCCTGGGCCCAAGCAATCCTCCTGCCTTGACCTCTCAAAGTGTTGGGATTACAGTGTGAGCCACCACACCAGGCTCCAGTGGTAACATCTTATATGACAGTGGCATGATATCAGAATTGACACTGATACTGGTACAATCACAGGACTTATCCAGGTAACACTGATTTTATATGCACCCATGTATATATGTGTAGTCCTATGCCATCTTACTACAGGCATGGGTTCCGTTAACCATAATGAAGATACAGACCTACTCTGTCCCCAGTGCTGTCCCTTTAGAATCACACACAGTCCCCAGCAACCACATGTCTATTCTGTCTCTATAATTCTGTCCTTTCAGCAGTGGACCTTTGAGATGGGCATTTTGCACTCAGCATAATGCTCATCCAACTCGTTCAGAGACAGGGGTCTGAAAGGGGGCCTCAGAGACTAAGATTTAGCCCTACGGGAACGCCCCCATAATTGGGACTGGGTCCTTCATTTTCTCTGCTGGGGTTGAGAAATATCTCCTTAAGGAATAGCTGCTAGATTGTTTGGTTCAGGTTTATCTTGTAGCTTGTTAATTATTTCCCATACTTGCCTTTTTGCTTTATTTCAAACATAACATTTCCCCTCATTTCATAGGTTAGAATGTTCTCTGTAAAAACTCAAAAGGGGCAGCACGAGGGAGACTGCTGTGATGACAGTTCTATGTCTTCATCATCGTCACATGAACCCATACACGTGATAAGATGGCAAAGAGCCACACATACGAGTGCACATACACCCATGTTATCTGAATAATGCCTGTGACTATATAGATATCAGTGTCAAGTCTGGTACTGTACAAGTAATGTAAGATGTTGGCACTGGGGAAAATTGAGTGAAAAGCACCCAAAAAATACTCCTCCCAAATGTTAGAAATAACCACAAGGAACATTTTATTTCCTTAAAATTGACATTATGTAAATATTGCTTTTAAACAATTTTTTCACACAGCAGGAATGTTTCTCCAGAAGTTTAAGTTTTTAAACTTTCCATCCCATTTTAATGCACCACAAAGCCTCCCAAACTCAAAACAGCCTCCTGATGCTAGCCAGGTTGTCAGATTCTGCTACCGTAACTTATGCTGTGCACAGCACCTCTGCACCAATCTGACATCTCTGCATATCCTGGGCCAGGAGGCAGCAGGCTGCAATCCAGTAGAGCTTCTTCAGGGCCAGTCAGTATGGGTCTTGTAGGCCAAGAAAGAAATTAGCTCTTGTCCTAAGTGCAGTGGGAGGCCACTAGGGAAGATGGAAGATTTTTATTTCAGGTATCTTTGTAAAAGAGCTGACAGCAGGATGAAGAAAAAGTGACCTGGAACAGTGACTTCAGATAGAAGTCAGGGTAGCCGTCAAAGATGGTCACAAGAGGGAACAACACAGATAGCCTTGGAGACTCAGGTCGGCAGCAGGACTTGGTACTCTAGGTCTTGGCCTTAGCAGGTGGCAGGATGGATGCTGTCACCATTCATTTAAACTGACAGAACTGGAGGCCAGATGGGTCCAGCGGTTTTTTGATGGGGGTTTGGGGAAGATCACTTGATTAGTCTTAGTTGTGCTGAGCCTGAGGCGCCTTTGAGACACAGCAGGGATGCCAGAGCGACGGGGATACAAGAGTCTGGACGAAAGCTACAGATCCAGGAGTCACTGATGTGGAGGCAGCACTGGAAGCCAAGGCCTGGCCCACATCACCTAGGAGGGCCTGTGTGGGGAGGATGCCTGGGCCTACAAGGCTGGCACACCTTGGTTATGACTGGCAGAGGAACAGTAATTGCAAAGGTGCCCAGAGAACCCCTTTGGATCAGCAACCCCGACAGGTAAAGACTGGAAGACTGGGTGTTCAAAAGGGAGCTGCAGTCTTCAGACAGAAAGCCAGACCTTTCCATCGTGATCCTGATCTCTGTAGTGTTGAAAGTGGTCCCTAGCTGGGCTCGGTAGCTCAGCCTGTAATCCCAGCACTTTGGGAGGCCGAGGTGAGAGGATTGCGAGCCTGCAGGTTTGAGACCAGCCTGGGCAACTTGGCAAGACCTTGTTTCTACAATAAGTCAAAAATTAGCTGGGCATGATAGCACATGTCTGTAGTTCTGGCTACTTGGAAGTCTGAGGTGGAAGGATCGCTGGAGCCCTGAAGTTCAACACTGGGTGGTTGTGAGTGTGTGTGCCACTGCACTCCAGCCTGGGCGATGGAGTGAGACTCCGACTCAAAAAAGAAAAAAAAAAAAGACAAACCAAAAGCAGCCCCTACTTCTCTAGAGGTCACCTGGAATGTGTGCACTAGAAGCTAAGACAGTTGTATAAGTTTCCAGAAACTCCTGACAGAAAAAACTGGAAAGCAAGTTCCAGTATATTTACCAGTCAACTATGTACAGAAGTGAAAAGAAACTGCAGCTACATGTTGGAAAAAACCCCACATATATTCTTTGAGGTAGACATTGTTTTTAGGGTAATCATAATATTAAGTCACACAGTAAATGTCCCTCTAAAATAAAGACATTGTGATACCTAATAAATAAGCTCCCTAAAATCAAATTCCAGTGGCTTCATGACTGAAGTTAGTGAAGTTCACCCAGAACTGCTAGGGCCAGCCAGGCGCAGTGTCTCAAGCCTGTCATCCCAGCACTTGGGAGGCCAAGGTGAGAGGATGGCTTGAGCCCGTGGGTTTGAGACCAGCCTGGACAACATGGTGAGACCTCATCTCTACGATAAATCAAAAAATTAGCTGGGCGTGGTAGTACGCACCTATAGTTCCGGCTACTTGGAAGGCTGAGGTGGAAGGATCGTCTGAGCCCCGCAGGTCGAGGCTGTGGTGCCTGGAAGCATGCCACTACACTCCAGTCTGGGCAACAGAGTGAGACTCCAACTCAAAAAAAAAAAAAAAACTGCTAGGGTCAATATTTTTAAAGCCTTTACAGTATCTCTTAAATGATGCTCTATATTTTATGAACACTGAAAACTACCTTAAAAACCCAGATGATGAAAAATATTCATTATATCCATAAAGAATTAAGAACGTACAGACTAGCCGGGCTTGGTGGCTCAGCTTGTAATCCCGCGCCTTTGGGAGGCTGAGGTGAGTGGATTGCCTGAGCCCGTGGGTTCGAGACCTGCCTGGGCAGCGAGACCTCATCTCTACAATAAATAAAAAAAAAATCAGCCGGGCGTGGTAGCGCATGCCTGTAATTCCGGCTACTCGGAAGGCTGAGGCAGAAGGATCGCCGGAGCCCAGCAGGTTGAGGCTGTGGCGGCCGAGTGAGATTCCAACTCAAAAAAAAAAAAAAGAATGTACAGACTACATTTGTCGCACAAAGGCCCCTTCAGCTCCCTGAGTTACAACAGGCCATGCCAGCCAGCGCCATCTGTCCTCCATGGGTCTGACTGATTCTAGTGCCTGACTCCTGTCCCTGTTCTTGGTCAGTTATGTGACTTCCCCAGGCCTAGCACTGTACTTTCCCTAGAGAGAATGTGTGCTAACTGAGGGGCAGAAAGGCGTAAAAGTCATCATTTACATTTCAGTAGTCCTTTTACATGACATTATTCTCATAAACTTGGACAAACACATTCCTTTTTTTTTTTTAAAGTCCTTTTAGAGTAGTAGCTTCGGCATCTTCTGTAGTACAGGGATTGGCCTTTGTAGAAAAATCTGCCAAAAAGTGATCTAAGTAAATAGAAAAAATGCTTAGAAACAATAAAGCCAATATATGTATTTGTAACTACAACACAATCAAAATACATATGAGGCATATGGGCCATAAACAGAAACAGTAGGAGAGTGGAAGCTCTAAATTAGAAAACAAAGATTCTGGCCCAGTTTAAAACAGAAACATTTAAATATATCAGTGCAGCATATTTATAATGCCAAAAAGGAAGATAACCACCAGGCTTCATAAGCAAAAAATTAAAATAAAATTATTTCTTCAGTAAGTATTGCAGTGCCTGTCTACCAGGCATTCTGTTCACATGGAGTTTATCCTGGAGTACAGACACAGCACTATCTAGATTGCTAATAATTCTCTATGGTTCCAATGGAAGTAAAAGGGGAGAGAGTACCACTTTCACAAGAAAAAGCATAACCTATAAAATATGACCAGGCATAGGAAATATCCAAACCTACAGGACATGTGAATTAAATCAGTTAAAATCTATCACTAGCAACTTACTTTGCAGCAATAAATAAGAGAAACAGTAACAAAGTCTGGAAGAAATGCTGTCAAACCAGAACTTTTAATACATGTCTGAATCAAACCAGAACAATTAATACACATCTGAAATGGGGAAATAAATATAAGCATGCATGATGAAAGTGGTACTCAGGAGATCATATCCAAAGAATCCCAGGACTTAAATGAAAAACAGATTAAGGACATGGTTTGCAGCTCACAATGGAGTGAAAGGCAATGCAGCCCTTATACTCAGGAATTTTTAATAAGCTCTGGTTTTTAACAACCTTGGAACAATGCCCATTAATTAGCTGTAATTTACTGAGTTATGAAATCTTGAACACAATGTAATGAAAACTGAAACCTCAGAGGAAGAGCATGGAAAAAAAATAAGTCATTAAAATATGATTATTGATGCAAGGAACTTGCAGTTATTTGTAAAGATTAATCTAGAACTGTATCACATTGACAGAATGATGAGAGATAAACATTGGGTCCATCTGTGGTTCTGAGTCTAATCTATTTTTTCAAGTTTAGTGCCTATTTCTCTGGGCACAAAAATTTCAGAAGGCTACATGTACCCAAGACCTTCCCAAGACACCAGAGGTCCCAAGTGTCACGCCCCTGCCTTTAAAAGGTTAGCCAGCCTTTCTTTTTGTTTTTAAAGAAACAGGATCTCACTACATTGCCCAGTCTGTAACTCCTGAGCTCAAGGGATCCTTCTAGCTCACCCTCCCTCCCAAGTAGCTGGGACTATAGGCATGCACCACCATCCCACCCCTAGTTTGAGGTCCCTTTTGAGGCTGGGCAACATACATATTGGGATCACTCACCCACACACAATGCTCTATGTTAATTCTACCAAAATGCTTTCTGAAGGAGAAAAGACTCATTACTTGCCACCTTCTCAGAAAACATTCATGGACCACATTAGATTGTTCCAGGGTTCTAATTTGCTAGTAGTTCTTTTCTTCAAGAACACAAAAGACGTGATCCTTTGGGAGCCACCAAATTAATAAACCCTGAAATAAGCTGCACCAAGAACTGTAAGTTTGTTTCCAAAAAAATAAAGTTAAATTTAAACAACAATTTTAGAAACTGAAAAAGTTCCCTCATCTCTCTAGCTAGTCTTGACTGGAGGCTGACAGTTATATACCCAATCATGGGATACCACCTGTGGCTCTTTGTACTGACCTAGAATCTTACAGCATTTAAAATGTTATAATTATGATTACATTATAATGTATTACAGTAAACATGTTCCTACAAAATACCCTTTCTCAGATAAGAAAGGCAGAAAAGGGCCTTCACCAGCAGCTGCATATCTATAACACCTTAACATCCTGCCAAGCCCTTGAAGCTTTTAATCACATACCAGACTGGGCACCACCAAACTATGTGACAGTGCCTGGAACAATGACTGCAACAGAACACTGAAACCCTGTCTGGCAGCCAAAGCCCTCGGCATCCCTTGTTCTCTGTGCTTACACTACCAATGAAGTCAGTTCCAAGCAATTCTAGGATGTCCATAAGGCTGAGAAAGAAAGAAAACAAGACTGATCAGTTGCTGGAGCATTGGAAGTTAACCTCGTTTTAAGTAAGAAGTAAAAGCACAATATAAATGGTCATTCCCATTACAGGTGAAAAAGTTTGACCCTAAACCACAAATTAGGCACCTTATAATTTTTTTTTTTTAAGTACCAGCCCAAGGAACTTTCACATATGCTCTGTGAAACTGTGATTCTGAAACACTCACTGAACCATGGTCAAATGAGTTTAGAAAATGCTGTTCCCTGCACCTCCGAGAGTCACACATGTCAGGATGTTAACATTCTAAGTCAAATGCGGTAGCTGCTCTAATTTTGCCTCACTTGGTTTCCCAGAGTTATCTAGCCATGAGGGAGCCAGGCTTCTCTTTTGCAGCATGTGTCCCAGGGAATGCTCTTTAGAGCACCAAGTGGCCAGGGGAGCCCTGGGAAAAGGAGGGCAGAGATAATATGCCTGCCAGGCCCTCAGTCAGCACCAGGGTGCTTCGGTCATCAGCTCCCTCAGTGCTGGGGTGGCAGCCTTTGCTTCTCTGTGCTCCCTGTGGTACCCTGCACAGGAGGGTCACTCTGAGAGACAGGGAAGGAAAGACACACACACAGAAGGGAGGATAGGATGAGACAGAGGGGGAGGAGGGAGGGAGGGAGATGGGCCTCCTGTTCACCTGGCTCCATGGTCTCAACAGCTGGACAAGACCCACTGCTCTGTTGCCCCTCACAAGCTGTGGCCACAGCTCTTCTTAGGTTGCTCTCTATCCCCAAACAGGGTAGACAGGCATGCAGTTTAGCAGGCAGAACACAGGGCAAGATCAACCTGAGGGTTGTCTGAGGCCCAGGCAAGGACTGAAACAGACCCTGTGTCGAGGTTCCCCACTAGTCAGAAAAGAGAGAACTACAGGAGAAGAGGAGCAAGGGAAAACCCAGGCCAGCCAGAGAACAGAGGTGAGCACAGGGTGACGGACTGGCTGTAGAAGCAGGCCCAGCCTGCATGTGGCTCGGCTATGGTGACAGGCGCCCTACCTTGGGTCGGTAGCCCTGCTCAGCCATCGTCGTCACCTCCTGCTGCAGCAGGGCGTCAGTGAGTTGCTCTGCCTGCCTGACCTCCTCCTCTTCCTCCTCCTCCTGCTGGTCCTCTTCCCATGCCTGCAGCTGGCGCTCTGCAACCTGGGCACCAAGAGCCAAGTCACCCTGAGACAAGGCCCACCCTGAGACAAGTGCAAAGTCCTGCCTCTGATCAGGAAGGGAAGCCTGTGGCCCGCACGGGACTGGAGAGCCAGAGCTAAGTAACAGCAACGGCAATACCAGTGAGCAGGAATGGGACCAGGGGATGGGAGAGGCTGTTAAGTGTGGCACCACATGCCTTGCTAGAGCTCGGGATAAGGCCATGTGTTTGGAAGACCATTTTGTGTTACCTGTCGGGTACTGAATGGAATAAACAGGGAACTGGGCCCAGTAAGCCAACTGCTTGCAGAAGCAGATGGGATAAAGAAAGGCCAGGCAGTAATGGCAGCCTCGTGCCCATAAAAGCTGGAGGCCTGGGAATGGAGCGTGCCCTGGAACTGGAAGGACAGCCTCTGAGTATGCCCCTACGACAATGCAAGAACCCCACAGGGCCTGCTTCCTCCTGGCTCTCATGCCCCTTGCCCAGGCTGCCTCCTGCTCATGGGATCAACCCCACCTGGGCTTCCAGCTCCTGCTTCCTGGCTGATTTCAGCTCTTCGCTCTCCTCTTTTTCGCGACGAGCTGACTCTCTTGCTTCCTCAAGACTTCGAATGAGTTGCTCCCTGTGTTTTAGGGATTCCTCTTGTGCCCGTCGGTTTTGTTCAATCTTCTCTTGTATTTGTTGCTGCCTCCCGGTCAGAACCTATTCTCAGCAGAAAGCAAAAGAAAGATTTTAGTTCAACTCAGATACCCATTCTACAAGCCTTTGACAGGCTGCAGCTGCACTGAAACCCAGCTTAACCCTTGGGCCTCAGGCCTAAATACACCACACAGAGAGGTAGGCACAGACTGCAGACTTCAGTCTGATCAGTGTCAGCCACGTTTGCCAATATGCAAGAGGCATTTCCCACACACCCCAAACACACAAAATATATTCCGACTGTGTGCTATGGAGAGACAGCTGAGCACCAAAGAGATCAAAGGAGTCAGGGACGCAGCAAGGTGAGACTCACCCCCAATTAGTGGGTTCTGAAAAACAGAAGAAAAACCACAAGCCACACAAATGACCAGAGGTAGAGTCTGGGCCATCCCCCTACACCTTTAGATTGAAATTTACTATCAGAGCAGAAACCTGCTGTCTTGGAAACCTGGCCCCAAAGCAGTGTGATGCCACACCACCAGCCCGTAACAACGTCAAGAGTCAGGAACTGAGAAGGCAGGAAGCCACCTCACAGTTACACTGGGGTAGGGGTTGGGGGAGATGACACATAAAGTGGCCACAACCAGGAGGGAAGTTTACATGGAAAAATCAAAAGCCACTGGAGAATATTTGCATTTACAAAAGAGAAAAATCACCAATTGGGACCAGATTTCCCATGGATTCCAAAATGTAGCATACTGAGAGACATGACATCTAATTTCTCATTAAACTTTTTTTTTTTTTTTTTGAGT
>NW_007247247.1:13417-23155 GCF_000164805.1 Carlito syrichta | reverse complement strand
GGCCGGGTCTCGAACCCGCGGGCTCAGGCAATCCACTCACCTCAGCCTCCCAAAGGCGCGGGATTACAGGCTGAGCCACCGAGTCCGGCTCATTAAAACACTTTAAAATCACTTTTGCTACATGGATAGTGAAGCCTTTCTTCCACACACTACTCACACACTGACAGAGAAAATAAGCATGCTCTTCAGTTCCCTTCTGTCATCCCCTCCAAAGTGGGGAAAACACACTCTGGAAAAGCCTCGTGCATCTACTTGATCCTTATGGTGTTTCTTAGAATAGCTCAAAATTAGGAAAAAAGAGACTACCTCACAAGAGAGGCCGGAAAAGCAAACTGTGGAGCACTTATGGGATGGTACAGGATGAGCCACAGCATTCAAAGGGTGTTCACAAAGATGTGATAGCTTGGTAAGATGCCTGAAGTCAAACAGCAGAACAGAATGTTTAAAATGTAGAAAAAAAGCCGGGCTCGGTGGCTCAGCCTGTAATCCCGTGCCTTTGGGAGGCTGAGGTGAGTGGATTGCCTGAGCCCGCAGGTTCGAGACCCGCCTGGGCAGCGAGACCACCTCTACAATAAATCAAAAAAAATCAGCCGGGCATGGTAGCGCATGCCTGTAATTCCGGTTACTCACAAGGCTGAGGCGGAAGGATCACTGGAGCCCAGCAGGCGAGGCTGCGGTGGCCGGGAGCGGCCACTGCACTCCAGTCTGGGCGACAGAGTGAGACTCCAACTCAAAAAATAAATAAATAAAAAAAATAAAATGTAGAAAAAAAGTATAAAAAAGAACATAAGCGCAGCTGTGGGGACTTCTTCATCTTTACTTTTCTGAACTTCTGAATTTTCTCCTAATAATCCTGTACCATTTATATAATGATTGGCAAAGTTCACACAGAATACCCAGAGAAGCCTTTGCTCCCAGAACATCCAGCCGGGTCAGAAGGCGCCTCCCAGACATCCTCCCGGGATCCAACAGCCAGTCCGCATCCACGCTGCAGGCATTACCTCACTCATCAGCCTGTCCCGCGCACTTTGCTCTCGGGCCCACTCTGCCTCTCTCTTTTCCCACATCTCCTTGGCCTCCTCCCTGGCAAACACAAGAGGGATGATAGCAGGCTCCTTCCCATCACTGATGGCAGGGAGTAAGCTGGCAACAAGCAGGGCACAAGGCACACAGCTTCTGAGGGGCGAACCTGCAAATAAACTTATTCACATACACTTTTAAAAGATGACAGTTAAGGACAGCATTCACACAAAGTACTGTTTTAAGTCACCATCTCCTTATAAAAAGCACTGTTGACAGTCTGCACTGTGGCACTCTAATACCAACGTGAGTGAAATCATCAGGAACCAGACAGGAAGAGGACACTGCCTGTGCCAGAGCCCTGCTGCCACACACCTGGGTCCACCGCTAGCTTGCCCTGGGTCAAGTGAGTGGCCTTCTCACGACTCCATGTCCACATCCTACCACTTGCCTGGATGTCAGGACTCCATAGGATGAGAACTGTAAAGCACTCAGCACAGTGTGTGGCATGCAGTAAGTGCTTGATGTGGGTCACCTATTATTCAATTATTTCAGCCTACTAGTTTAATTTGTAGGATCCAGACCTGCTTTGATGAACCTAAGCAGATTCAACATCTCCATAATTTATCACAATTCCTTTCAATCTCTAAGATTTCAGATGAAGATCGCCGGTCTCAACTTTAATAACGATTTCCACGTCAGGTAACGTGAGGGCAACATTTCCACAAGCCAGGTCTGTCAGTGAAGGTGTGTTCCTCAGGAATGATAGACAATGCACAAGCACAGACATTTCAGGAACAGGCAACCTCACGGTGGCCTGGGGGCACATCCGTTGCCAGTCAGGCCACGAGCAGCCCGCCCAGACAGGCCACTTCTCACCTCAGCAGCATCTGCAGCTCGGCCTCCCGTGCCCGCTCCAGCTGCAGCTGCTCCTCGATGGTCTTCTTCATCCAGGCCGCATCAGCCAGCCCCTGCTCCCGCCTGACCAGGTGGAGGCGCTGGTTCTCATCCTCCTTTTCCAGGAGTGCCTGCAGGATCCGCCTGTCGGCCTCCTAGAGGAAGCAGGGTGTGGCACATGGGTGGGCTGGACAGAGCGCTTCTGCAGCTGTGGCCGACAGAACAAGCTACTCTCCTGCCCAGCCCTCACCCTTCTGCAGACATTCATGATCCTTCACAGTGCTCTCAAGACAGACATGGGAAGGTGCTGGGCTCTTTCCAGAACAGACTGGGGATAATCGTGTGGAGACAGCTAGACCCTGCATAGGCCCAGGGCCCCTCTGTCCCCACACATCCTCGGACACATCTGGTAGCACAACGTCTTAGAACATAGCTTGGCAGCAACTTCACCTCCATGAATATAGACTTCAGTAACACGAATGCACAAAGATGTAGGCACAACGTGCTCATGGCAGTTTTTCCGTAAGGACAAACCACGAACAACCCAAGTGCCCAATGGTAGGAAATTAGCTACTATGCAACTCTGCACAATGGAAGCTGCACAAGAACACCGGGAAGATGCACTCGGGGGAGAAGCTGTGTGGCAGAAACAGCAGAGATGCTGCTCCTGTGATCTGCCCTGAGAGTGGGAAGTAGGGAAGGGAGGGGACAGGTGGCTGTGCTGGCTCAGTTCCCCTCTCAGCAAGGAAGTGCATCAAAAGGCTTAAAGAAACACACAGCAGCTAGCAAAGAAGAGCAAGCTTGATCTAAGTATACAAACCTTTTAAAAAATTAGAGATAGCATGTTAAAGAAATACGCTGAGGAATGCAACTTCAATAAGATTTTAAAACAACCAAAAAAGCTCCACCTCTCTGTACATAAATGTTTGTAAATATATCTGGGACATGCACCCAAATGGACATCTCCGAGGAGGAGCAGAGGATGCAGGGGCCAGTCAAGAGGAAATCTTAGTGTTTTGTTTATTTTCATTTAATGATGCAGAACTTGATGTTCTGATATCCACACACATTGTCAAATGACGACTATAGTCAAGCTAGTTAATGTTCTATCACCTCACCGTTACCACTTTTGTGATGAGAACACTTAATACATACTTCCCTGGCAAACTGCAAGTACACTGACAGAGGTACCACGCTGTACATTAGATCCCAGGACTCATGTATCTTTTAACTGAAGGGTTGTAACCTTTGACCCACATGTCCCCACTCCCCAGACCCTTCACTTTGTCTTTTAATCCTTATGAGAATGCACTCATCTACTAAGCAATGGAGAACTTTTTTTTCAAAAGAGGGTGAAAAAAATGCCAGGCTGTCGCTTCAGACTCACCAGCTCCTCTTGTATCTGCTGTGTACGTCTGTTGAGTTGTGCATTATACTGGTGTCTCAAAAAGCGCCTACACATGAGTAAAATATAAGTTGCCTTCAGTATCTCACAGACAAGTAAGTGGAGGCGAGATAACTGATGACTCCAGGCTGTCTCCTTTCTGGCTTCAGGGACTCCCAGACCACGTCTGAGAAAGTGAGAGGCCCACCCACCCTCCTAGGAAGAGCAGGGGTCCCTTCGTGCACACACCCCAGCTCTGCCTTCTGCCGGAAGGCTGCCATCTGCTTCCTCTCCTCCTCCAGCCTCTCCAGCTCCCAGCACTGCTTCAACAGATTCTCCTGTTCCTTCTTCAGTTTGGTGGCCTGTGGTGACAAGGACAGTAAGTCCCACAGAGGTGAGATGGTGGGAGGTAGATCTTCTTTCCTTCCACATCTCCACTTTTAGCAGATATTATGCAAGGGTAGCCTGTCCACCTTTGTGGCCATGATCCCTTCCCACCCCCGGGGCATTAAGCCCCTCAGCCCTGGCCGAGTTTGCCCCATCTAGGATGTCCCATCATCCTAGCTAATTTGTCCCATCTCAGCTGAGTTGTTTCCTGCAAGAGCCGTTCCCAGCTCCATGCTCTGAGCTCCCAGGAGACCCCATACTGGTCCACACTGACTGTACCCTAACATCTTTCTCCTCACCTGACATGGCCCCCACTGAGAGGCCAGGACCGTGGGTTGCTCTCTAGCTCCCAACCTAGTGCTTGGCACCTAGAATAAGTAGTGGGCGCTAAGTATCTAGCTAGGGAGCCACCGGGCCTGGGAAGGGGAGAGGTATCAAGGGGGGGGCATGGGGCTTCCATCATCTGAACGGGAAGATCCAGCCCTCTCTGGGAAACTGCAGTGTTCTCAAAACACAGCCCCCTGGACCAGAAACTCTCACAGTCTAGGACTTGAGACCCAAACACTAAGCCTGCTACCCATGGAGAACTAGGTGCTAGACCATCTGACTGTCAAGGCTACTTAGTGCACTGGAAATTCCAAGTTTCAAGAGGGCTGACAACAAGTTTTCAAACACATCTAAGGAAACAGGTATTAGCTCTGTATCGCTAATGTCCTAGAATCTGGATACACAATCTAGAAGTTCAGAACCATGGAGGAGAATGCACGTGAGAGAAGGGAAAACCCAGATGCTGGTGCCCTTCGCAGACGCACTACACCCTCTACAATCTCTAAGGGCTCATTTCATACTAACAAACAGCTGCAGAGGCAAGGCCATGATGGCTGAGGGGGCCTGTGCTCACCTCCACCTCTTTCAGCCGCAGCTCCTCCATCTGCTGACACAGTGCCTCTGCCTGTCGTTTCTCCTCGAGCTGTCTCTTCTCCTCCTCAGTTTTCATCCGTTCTAGCGCTTCCCTTCGAGCCCTTTCGTATTCATTTTCAAACTGTTTCTTCTCTTCCTCTTCAGTGGCTTCTTGCTACAGGAGCCAGAAGCACCTGGGAGTCAATATCTACACCACACAGCCAGCAGAGACCCAGCTCCCTGCCACAGTTCAGCAGGTCACAGGGCCCAGGCAGACCCTTCCTCAGGAACCAGGGAGGTGACGCTGCCTCTCTGTGGGAACCGTGGAAGTGGCACGACCCTCAGAGACCAAGCCAGAGGGGCTCAATAATGTCAGGTTTCCTCTCCCTTCAACAAAATACTTTCCAAAATGAACCCGGCGGCAAAGCAGTAGGTGCATGGAGGCGTGGACACATATCCCCAGAGGTGCTGCAATAACCCAGGGTTGAGGGTTTATGATACAAATTTCATCAAGAGAGACAATAACGCCCTTAAAGATGCACATTCTACCTACCACCTCCCAGCCCTGGTCACCTGGTTTTATTCTGCCCTGAGAATGATCACACAGGATCCTAGCACATGTAAGAGCAAACATTCAGTTTTCACATGTGTCAAGAAAACTGAGAAAGAATCTGTTTCTCAACTGGAGTTATTAATGTTGAAAGAAAACAAATTCGAAGACTGAGAGACATTCTCATCCGCAGCATGAGGAACTATTTCCAGAGACATAGACACACCTGTTTTTTTTCTTCTTTCTGCATCTCCCAAGAGTTTACCACATGCTTCCTGTGAAGATCCATCTGAATCTGAGGATGAGAACAAGGAAAACATTAACTTCCTCATCAGTTCACTAGACAGATATTACTGCAGGAGACAGCAGCGTTGCCTTCTGGGCAACACGCTGGAACGTGGCCATGTCTTCCCTTCATGATGACTCAGAGTGGCCAAGGTGCCCTGCAAGGAAGTGGAGGGTGGCCCTGACATAGACAGTCTGAATGCAAGTCAATAAGGAAAGTAAAGGAACAGGCACTTCTACACCAACCTCACAAGCTGGAACAAAGTAGCAGAAATTTTTCTCCCAGTAGCCTGGGGCTGAGTGGGAAGTATGTCAGCGAATGACAAAATGGCAGTACAATTCTGAAAGCTACCTTTGTTTGGTCTACAGCATGCCAATCCCCAGGCCCCTGCTGTGTAAGGGACAGATTCAGCTCCCTGCCTGCCCCCCCAAAGCTTCTCTGCAAATCAGAAGCCATAAAAGTACGTACTCCCTGTAACATATGATGCACAAGTAGTTGCAACAAATTTGGGGTTATTAATAAGAGATTTGGGTGTAGAGAATCTTCTGGATTAGAAAATGAATTGCAACACCTAGTCCAAAAGCTTTTGTTTGGGAAATTGTTTACAAAATTGTTTAAAATTTTTTTCCCAACTTGCAGATTGTTCACATTTGCAACTAACTTTAATGTTCTGAATAAACTTTCCTGGACAAATGGCTTTGGAGGGCCCACTGAAGGCAACAGATTACCAGGGAGTCCACGGGTTAGTGCAAATACACAACACTCAAAAGCACCCAGATGCTCTACTACTCAGCAACTGGCAATCTCTAAATCTAAGTACGAATACACTAAGTAAAGTCACTAAATGTATAAAGAAACCATAAGCTGAAATAACGTATCAGCAATAAGATTCTCTCCTCCAGCCCAGGATCTGCTGAACAATGCCAACATCCATCTCTCCTACAGATGTGTCCTTCTTTCTCCTGACAGCACTGTTTGGGTCCTCACCATCACTCAGCTGGGTTGCTGCATCAACCCTCCCACCCACCTCGCCATTGCTGCCAGGGGGATTTCACCGAAACACAGGTGTGATCCCGTGAGCCCCTGCTTGAAGCCGTCCAGAGACTCTCCTCCCCCGTGCCTCCAGGAAAAGGCTACACGAGGCTGTTGCAAGTCTGGTGCCATCTACCTAGCTGGTCTCATCTTATGGGGCTTGCCCCCACCCCCATCTGGTGTCTCAGCCTTACCCAGACCCTTGTAGCTCCCTGGACCCATTCCTCTGTCATTCTGTCTCAGGCCTAGTCCTTGAACAGTCACACCTGTCTAGAATGAGTATGTCCTTTCCTCATGTCCTTCCAAACTCCTCCACCCCAGAAACTCCTCTGGGATGCCTCCCCCTGGCTGTGTAAACGCACTGCCCCATGCCCATCTTTCTGCCCAGCACCCTCCAGCCTGCACTCCCATGAGCTGCCCACCATCTCCCCTTCAAAGCAGGGACCACGTTTCACGTCCATGCCCCACATGGTAGACCGCAGCAGAGATTCACGTTTAACGACTGAATGCACTGCTCAGTGCAGTCTGCACCAGATCTCCTGCCTGCTGCTCTTTTCAGGTACCTGGAAGTTTCCTCCTATTTCAAACCAGTACAAGATGCATGTTTTTTTAAAAAATGGGCCAGGTTCAGTGGTTCAGATGTAATCCCAGCACTTTGGGAAGCCAAGGCAAGTGGATTGCCTGAGCCTGCGGGTTCAAGACCAGCCCAGGCAACTTGGCAAGACCTCATCTCTACAATAAATCAAGAACTAGTCGGGCATGGTAGTGTGCGCCTGTAGTTCCAGCTACTTGGAAGCCTGTGGTGGAAGGATCGCCAGAGCCCAGAAGGCCAACACTGGGGTGGCTGTGAGCCTGTGTGCCACTGCACTCCAGCCTGGGCAATGGAGTGAGGCTCCAACTCAGATAAAAAAGTCTGGAAACATTTCATTTACATAGGCAAATCAAGGGAAGGTTTTTCATTTTTACCTCTCGGAGTTTTGGGTTGTTCTTTTTCCAGTGTTCATACAAAAGTTGTTCAGCAATCTATCAAGAAAACACAGAAGGAAAGGCTGACGCTGCTTTTCAAACCCATTTATATTTGGACTAACACACAGGGGATGTCAGCTCAGGCTAAGAGTTCCCGCTCCACATTCTCCCAAAGGCCTAGAGGTTACCAGCTTCCTCTGCTCTTCTCGGGCTGACTTCAGATTCCCATGCTGCTCCTGGATTCTCCTTTCCCGCAAGCTCATGCTCAGCCTCAGCTCCTCCAGTTCTCTGGCCAGCAAGTCCTGCTCCTCCAGCACGAGCTGCCTGAGTTTTTCTCGCCGGGCCTCCAGACTCTTCCTTTTCTCCTCCTTCATCTTCTCACGCTGATAGGCGTGCATGCTGGGTGAAAAGGGGCCCACGACAAATCAGTAATGCTACAGCCACAGGGAGAACACTCTACTCTGCTGCATGGGTAAAAGAGGCTGAGGCAGGCATGTTGTGGCGGCACAGGAGGGCATCCCCCAGTCAAAATGAAGAGAGCAGGTCACAGAATGGTATGCATAACAGAAAGCCTGTTTTTACAAAGAGAAAACGTATAAGTGTATGTCTTAATGGTACTCATCACATAGATCCTACAAAGTAGGTTCTGTCAGCCCCACTTGATGAGGAAACTGAAGCAAGAGACACGGGATTTCCACCGAGGTCTGTCCGACTCCAAAGCCTATGCTTTTAACCCCCATGTTTTTTACATGAATTTATAGAGATGGTTTTGTGTGTATATAATTAAACACAAACTGGGAAAAGTATGGAAGAATATGTCCTAGACTGTTCACTGTGCTTCTCCCTGAGGATGTGAAGTAACAGGAAGGCTTCCAAATTCTACCATACACGTCTGTATCATTGTATCTTTTAATTGTGAATGCATTTCTTCAGATATGATCCATTTTTCAGTTTCCAGCTGGAAAAACATCACCACGCAGGCAATATCTGCTGTTCCACAAATTCCTTGAGAAAATATGTTGTGAAGTCTCACTCTCTAAATCCTTAAGGCAGCACCCCTGGACCAGCAAGTGGCTCCCACCCCATCCAGTGGGCAGTCACTGCACAATTACCTACGCTGGTAGGAGGATGTGGAGCTCCATTCCGCCTGTTTGGAGCTGCAGATGTCAGACATCCTGAAGTAATGGCTGTTCTGATCCCACTGCTGCCGAAACCGAGCCTCCTGCTCTCGCTGTCGTGCTATCTGCTGATTCAGGAGCCTCCGGCTGCACCAGTAGGACGGCAGTGTGGGAAGTGCCATCTGAGAACAGGAATGGTAGGAAAATGAGCCACCTGCAAAACCCAGGAAGCCTCACAAGCTTGACCTCCATCTCTTTACTGTGTGGACCTCACCTCTTGACTGCACAGTGGAGTCACTGGTGGAGCTTGAGAAACATACCCACATCAGGTCCCGCTCCAAACCGATTTAAAAAAAAAACAACAAAAAAACTTGGCAGGGGGCAAGGCATCAGCATTTCTAAAATGATATGCCACCAAGGCTGCACATCATAGATACAAGCAAACCAGGACTGCACCCCCAGTCAGTATCATCAGTGACACAGCGGACAGAGCCAGGGATTGTCCTAACAACACTAGACTAGGCGCACTGGGGACATGAATGCACTGCTTCAACAGTGCATTCAAGGAACATTTGTACTCGTCAAGGACTCTACATAACAGCTTTTTCCACTCTTGCAATCACCCGGTTTGTTATTTGGCAGGTAAGGAAACAAGCACAAAGAGGTGAAGTTACTGGCCCAGGATCACAAAACCGGGAAGCAGAGGAAACAAAAGCGCTGATATTCTAACTCATGTTAGAGACCGGGCTCTGTACGCTGCAAGAGGCTGCCTGTTGGGACCAACACGCCCTGGTTCCAGCAGCCCGGGAAGGGCCTAGCCCGGCTGTCACACCAGGAAGAATTTGGGGCTGCCACAGACGGCAGTCCTTGCATCTTACGGACGGGGAAACTGAGGCCCAGAGAGAAAAATCCGTTCGCTTGGGGTCGCGGCTGGAGGCCTGGACGCAAAGCGCAGTGTCATTCCTCAGGCCACTTCCCCCAACCCCAAAGCTGCCCTCCGTGTGCAGGGTCTGCACTACCAGCTCACGAACGCCTGGGCCCGCGCCAAGACTCCCAGACTCCGAGCTCCCCAGGTCTTGGAGGCAAAAAGCCCGCGCGCGTCTAGGGCCCAAACGGAGTCGGCCACCGCTGCGTGGCCGGACTCGAGGAGGCAGGCTCGGCACACCCTGTCCTTGTCCCGGAAAGCCGCCCGCGGATC
>NW_007247247.1:7111-13226 GCF_000164805.1 Carlito syrichta | reverse complement strand
CCCGGGCCTCGGCCCAGCGCCGGCTTCCGCCTCCCGACTCACGTTTCTGTGTCCGCCGGCCCGCGGACACCAACCGGCCCGCCCTTTCCGCGGCGTTCCTTGCGCACCGCGCAGCCGTAGGGCCGGCCGGTTGCCGGTCCGTGGCCGCGGCAACGCGCCCGACGACGGAGCGCCGCGAGAGACACCCGCCTCGGGCGCGATACGGACGCGCGAAGGAGGAAAGGAGGCTGCAGTGTTCTCGGGCGCCCCCTCGTGGCTGGCGGGAGAGCAAAACAAACGTCGCTAGACCTTGAACTAGGGAATGACGGAGGAAAAGAATCCATCCATTCACTACGCAAAGTTCAGGACGGTGGTTACCTGGGAGATGGGGGGGCGGGGCTCGGAATCGAGGAGGATATGAAGGAGGAGGAGAACACAGACCGTGGTTCTCAAAGACGCAGAGGCTGAGATCCACTGGCTTATATTCTCCTCCTGGCTGCACTTGAGAGGCCTCTGGGAGCTCTTAGAAATCCGGATGCCGACATGGCTCGGTGGCTCAGCCAGTAATCCCGCGCTTTGGGAGGCCGAGGTGAGTGAATTGCCTGCTCCCGCGGGTTCGAGACCCGCCCGAGCAACGTGGTGAGACCTCACCTCTACAATAAATCAAAAAAATTAGCCGGGCGTGGTAGCGCGCGCCTGTAGTTCTGGCTATTTGGAAGGCTGAGGCGGAAGGATCGCTGGAGCCCAGCAAGTCGAGGCTGCAGTGGCCGGGAGCGGCCACTGCACTCCAGTCTGGGTGACACAGTGAGACATCAACTCAAAAAAAAAAAAAAAAAGATACAGAGGCTGAGAACCACTGGTTTATATTCTTCTCCTGGCTGCACTTGAGAAGCCTCTGGGAGCTCTTAGAAATCCGGATACCGGCTGGGCGCGGTGGTGCAAGCGTGTCATCCCAGCGCTTTGGGAGACCGAGGTGAGGGGAGTGCCTGAACCCGCGGGTTCGAGACCAGCCCCGGGCAACTCGGCGAGACCTCGTCTCCACAATAAATCAAAAATTAGCCGGGCGAGGTAGTGCATGCCTGTAGTTCCAGCTGCTGGGAAGGCTGAGGCGGAAGGATCATTCTGGGGTGGCCGTGGGCTGCCACTGCCCTCCAGCCTGGGCAACGGTGTGAGACTCCCACTTAAAAAAAAAAAAACAAAAAAAACAGATGCCCAGACCAAACCCCAGAAAAATCCCATTAGGCTCCCTAAGCATATCAGTGTTTGTCAGAGTTCCCTGGGTGGGTGCCTTCCTTATGCAGCCTACGCAAAGAACCACCGGTGTTTGTAGATTCAAGTCATTGGTAACATTCTCCTGTAGTCTCATATTGGTGGTGGGTTCAAGGATGTTCATTCCTTTAGTGTGTTTTGTAATTCACATGTGCTACATGTGTGATGCATCAACGATTCCACAATAAAGAAAATATACACCTGGAGGCTCGTGCCTGTCATCCCAGCACTTTGGGAGGGTGAGGTGGGAAGATTACTTGAGCCCAGAAGCTCAAGACCAGCCTAGGGAACGTTGCAAGACCTCGTCTCCACAAAAAATCAAAAAATTAGTTGGGTGTGCTGGCACATGCCTGTAGTCCCAGCTACTCAGGAGGCTGAGGAGGGAGGATCCCCTGAGTCCAGGAGGCTGAGGCTGCGGTGGGCCATGATCATGCTACTGTACTCCATTCTGAGTGACAGAGTGAGACTCCGACTCCAAAAGATAAAAGCAAAGACTTCACAATATGAAATACTCAGTGACAGGACCACAGGGGGCTGAGAGGGGAAGTACTGGCAAGGAATCGCCAGGTTGGAGGCCGCTCTTAGACTTCTGTCTTTGGGAGAAGAAAACAGGAATGGCGGGGATGACGACATGACAGTAATGCTCCATTCACTGAAACATGGCAGTGCTGGGGGCCACGAGATGCCCTCACTTAATTAGCAGGTGGCATTACCAATGCATGTTTACCTACACTGATTTTTCATGACATTTCAATATCAACCACTCCAGCTTCTCCTGTCACATACCCCACCCTCCCTGCAGACAAGGATGCAAGAGACAGGTGTGCTCAAAGACACTGGAGCTGCTGGGCTGCCTCTCAGAGCCCAGTTTTGTGGTTTAATAGTAATAACAACAAGAATTTGGGTGGGAGGGTTGAGGTCTTACTCTGTCGTTCAGGCTACAGTGCAGTGGCACGATCACAGCTCACTCAGTCTTGACCTCCTGGGCTCAGGACATCCTTCCACCTCAGCCTCCCGAGTAGCTGGGAGCACAAGTAATGTGCCACCACACCTGACTAATTTTTTGATTTATTGTAGAGATGAAATCTTGCTATGTTGCCCAGGCAGGTCTTGGACTCATGGGCTTAAGCAATCCTCCTGCCTCGGCCTCACAAAGTGCTGGGATTACAGGTGTGAACCACCACATCCAGCCCAGCAATAAGAATATTAATGCATGTAGTTATCTGTGAGAAAAAATTACATATAGAAGGCACTCACTAAAAACAGTGGGTATCATCACTAGCAGGCAGAATAGAGATGATTTTTGTTTTTATTTCTGAGGTTTTAGTTTTCTAATGATCACTGTCACTTGCATAATTTTTTAAAAAATAAGACATTAGGCCAGGTGTGGTGGCTCATGCCTATAATCCCAGCACCTTGAGAGGTCAAGGTGAGAGGATTGCCTGAGCCCACGAGTTCGAGACCAGCCTGGGCAACTTGGCGAGACCTCATCTCTACAATAAATCAAAAAGTTAGCCGGGCATGATGGCGCATGCCTGTAGTTCTAGCTACTTGGAAGGCTGAGGCGGAAGGATCACCTGAGCCCAGCAGGTCAAGGCTGCAGTGGCCGTGAACGTGTCTCTGCACTCCAGCCAGGGCAATAGAGTGAGACTCCAACTAAAATAAATAAATAAATAAGTAAAGACATTGGTTTGTTAATCGTAACAACCTTCATTTCCATCATACTTTACACTTTACAAGGTGCCTTCACTGCATGAGTGGCTCTCAACTGCAACTGCAGGTCAGAATCACCTTTTTTTAAAATCCTGCTGCTTGATCGGATTAGATGTTCTGACTTAATTGGAGAAGGACAGGGCTGGGCATCTTTATTTTTAAATGAACTTGTTGTTTCAGAATAGTTTTAGACTTACAGACAAATTGCAAAGAGAGTACAGAGCATTTTCACACACTCTACCCCAGTTTTCCCTGTTATTAATGTCTTACATACACTGTTATTAATGTCCTCCCATAGGACAAGTCTGATATGGGTCCCATGGGGTGAATGTCAAGGTATCAGCAGGGCTGCATTCCTTTCTGGAGGGTCTGGGGAAAGTGGGTTTCTTTGCCTTTCCTGGCTTCTGGAAGCTGACATGCTCCTCAGCTTGTGGCCCCTTCCTCCATCTTCAAAGCCAGCAACATAGCACCTATCTCCAACTCTTCTTCAATAATTGCATCTCCCTTTGACCACACCTAGGAAAGATTCTCCACTTTTGAGTTGGGAGTCTCACTCTGTCACATGCAGTGGCACGATCATGGCTTACTGCAGCCTCAATCCCCTGGGCTCAGGTGATCCTTCTGCCCCAGCCTCCTGAGTAGCTGGGGCCACAGGTGTGCACCACCATGCTCACTATATTGCCAAGACCGGTCTAGAACTCCTGGGCTCAGGCGATCCTCCCACCTTAGCCTCCCAAAGTGCCTGAATTATGGGTGTGAGATACCGCACCCAGCCCAGTTCTCCAGTTTTAAGGATTCATGTGCCCACCTGGATAATTAAGGAAAACCTTCCCATTTCAAGGTTTTTTTGTTTGTTTGTTTTTTGAGTTGGAGTCTCACTCTGTCGCCCAGACTGCAGTGCAGTGGCCGCTCCCAGCCACCACAGCCTCGACCTGCTGGGCTCCGGCGATCCTTCCGCCTCAGCCTTCCAAGTAGCTGGAACTACAGGTGCGCGCTACCACACCCAGCTAATTTTTTTTATTGTAGAGATGAGGTCTCGCCAAGTTGCTCAGGCATGTCTCGAACCCATGGTCTCAGGCAATCCACTAGCCTTGGCCTCCCAAAGTGCTGGGATTATAGTCTGAGCCACCAAGCCCGGCCCATTTCAAGGTTTTTAACCTTACTTACACCTGCAGAATCCCTCTTGTCGTGGAAGGTATCATAGTCACAAAGTCTGGGGACTGAGAAGTAGACATCAGTGGAGGTCATTTTTCTACCTTTGCCATGGTTCACTTATGGTTATTGTCCCTTGGTTGCATTTGTTTTCTCACCTAGACACTGCCCCATTACTTGTGCCCCTGAGCACCTGCAGAAACAGGTGGAGAGAACCTGTTCCACCATCCTCACATGCCTGGGCAGAGGCTCCCCTCAGAATCCTGGTTGACAAGGGGCTCAGAGGAATTTCTGGGAACAAGATACAGACTCCCAGCCTACAGCACCCATTTCCCCCAACTTAAGGGCCATCACCCCAAAAGAAACCTATGCAGGGCAGCCTGTCCTTGGTGGCATTCCTCAAGCATGTGGCCAGAACCTCCCAATGAACACCTCCCCTGCAAATTAGGCGAGCTCAGCAGTACTTGCTCTGACAGGCCTGCTCCTGTGGGCAGAGGAGGCTAGAGATGAAATTCTCTTCCAGAGTCTTCATTCAGAGCCCTTGGTAGCTCAGCCTGCTGGAACACATTCGTCTGATAGAAGGGCACTAGCTTCTTGTTAGTATTCCCTTCATTTTTCAAGGCCAGCCTGATATGAAGGAAGAAGGCCCTGACTGGCTCTGAATTATTTCATATTTCTGAGCCTCAGTTTTTCCCTGCCTGTACATTGGGGATAATGGTACTGGTTTGTTATTTTATTTTATTTTTTTGTGTGTGAATTGGAGTCTCACTCTGTCGCCCAGACTGGAGTGCAGAGGCCGCTCCTGGCCACTGCAGCCTCGACCTGCTGGGCTCCGGCGATCCTTCTGCCTCAGCCTTCCAAGTAGCTGGAACTACAGGTGTGCACTACCACACCCAGCTAATTTTTTGATTTATTGCAGAGATGAGGTCTCGCCAAGTTGCCCAGGCAGGTCTCGAACCCACGGGCTCAGGCAATCCACTCATCTCAGCCTCCCAAGGTGCAGGATTACAGGCTGAGCCACCGAGCCCAGCTGGTTTGTTATTTTTTATTTTTGTTTTTATTTTTTTTTAGTTGAAGTCTCACTCTGTCGCCCGGACTGGAGTGCAGTAGCATGCTCACAGCCACCACAGCCTCTACCTACTGGGCTCAGGTGATCCTTCTGACTCAGTCTTCCAAGTAACTGGAACTACAGGCAAGCGCCACCATGCCTGGCTAATTTTTTGATTTATTGTAGAGATGAGATCTCGTCAAGTTGCCCAGGCCGGTCTCGAGCCTGTGGGCTCGGGTAATCCTTTCACCTCAGCCTCCCAAAGTGCTGGGATTATAGGTGTGAGTCACTGTGCCTGGCCTATCTATTTTTTTTTTCTTTTTTTGAGTCAGGATCTCACTCTGTTGCCCAAGCAGGAGTGCAGTGGCACAATCATAGCTCACCACAACCTCAACCTCCTGGGCTCAGGCGATCCTTCCACCTCAGCCTCCCAAGTAGCCGGGACTAGGTACATGCCACCACACTCAGCTAATTGTTTTATTTTTTGTAGAGATGAGGTCTCTCTGAATTGAACAAGCTGGTCTTGAACTCCTGGGCTTAAGCAATCCCCCCACCCCGACCTCCCAAAGTGCTGGGCATGAGCTGTAGCAGGAAAAATAGAGAGATTGTGACACCGAGACTATTATAGGAAGTGGCACTTTATTACACTGGCCATCCCAGTGGGCCCGAGGGTCTAATGCATCCAAATCAAGCGCCCCAGAACAGGAGAAGTGGGGTCTTATACCCTTGTTTAGGTAAGGGAGGGGGTCATGTTGAATGATTACATACTTCCTTTGGAATCTTATAAGGTTGTACTCAGCAAAATCAGATTTTTTAAAGAACAAATGGTTTCCAGGAACTGCAGGCTTGTAAACTGTCAATTTCAGAAGGGGGGTTTTAGATAAGACTCTTTTCCATTTCCATGAAATGGCCAGTCTCTGGGTCATTTAGCCCTTCTTTTTTTTTTTTTTTTGA
>NW_007247247.1:1898-6885 GCF_000164805.1 Carlito syrichta | reverse complement strand
CGAACCCGTGAGCTCAGGCAATCCACTCACCTCAGCCTCCCAAAGGCACGGGATTACAGGTTGAGCCACCGAGCCCGGCCATTTAGCCCTTCTTAAAACCTGCCCTGCGCCTGGCGGGTCTTTAAAGTTGCAACTTGCCTTTCAAAAGGAAATACCTTTAACTGCTAGCAAATCCTCCTCCTGCCGCTGGGAGTTATTCCAGGTGATTGCCATGAGGCCAACTGCTGATTCCCAACTAGCTACATGTGTTTCTGTGTTTATTCACTCAATCATACAAGAAATATATCTGAGCATTTGCCACATCCTGCCACAGAGCCACCACATCCAGTCCAAAGTGCAATTCTTGAACCATATCGTTACATCAGCTAGGGAACTGTAGTGAGTGCTTATAATTTTATGCTGTCTGGACACCTATTGTGAATATGTCAGACTTTTTCATAAGAGAAGCAGGGCAAAGAGAGTACAGTCACTCTCTACAGTTTCCAGTTCTCCACCTCCTCCCAGTTCCTCAGGTGGTCAACTCAGATATCCACCTTATACAACTGCCTCCTGGTGACCACCTCCCTGCGGGACAGCTATATATATATATATATATATAAAACATATTCGACTTGCCCCACTGACCCCTCACGCCCCATTTGGATGGCACAGAAATGTGGTGTTGACCCCCTCTCGGTCACAGTCCTCCTAAACTCATGCCCACTTGCTCTAAACCCACCAGTTAGAACTCCCAGTGAGAAACCTACCTGGGGGATGCCCTAGACCCTGGTAAAAGCTTTGGCACATGGGTCCCTCCCTCCCTCTCTCTCTCTTGCTCCCCACCCGTCGGTTGAGCACACATGTTCAGGATATCTTCCCCTCTCCACTGGCCCTGCCAAGTGTGCTGCCTGCTTCTCTTGGATCTGTGAGTGGTAAACTACTTCTGTTATGTGTTTTGTTGAGTTGCTGCCTCTGTGCCTTGCCCGCTAATGTATCTGAACCTAACTCTTCTCCCTGTCAGGACTCTCCCAGAGAGTGGCTCTCTTGGGAGGAACAAACTGGATACAGATCAGACAAGAGCCTCACGGGCATCTGCCCATATAAACACGTTTCCTGCAAGTGGGACATTTGGCTGTGGGCCAGACACCGAGGCATTAGACCGTGTCCACCAGGATAAAGAAATATCCTGCAAAGGGCACCCTGTCAACAGCCGCAGCCACTCCCCTGGAGCCCCCTTAGGACAGGGCTAAAGCTTATAGCCACTGGAGAGATCTCAAGGCCAAATCTGAGGAAACCCACCACAGGAACTGATGCGATAGTTTCCTCCCCAGAACTGGAGTTTTCTGTGGGGATTGGGGCCCAAGAGCAGCCCTTGGTGCAAGTTTCCTGTTGAATCTGGTGCTCACTGTGGTGTGAGACTCACCTGACCCAGCTTGGGGAGCTTGCCCTGCTCTACAGAAGGGGAGCCGAAGCCCAGGGACAGAGAGGGCATGCCCACATGAGGCAAGTGGCGCAGCCAGCATTACCAGGAAAGCAGCTGGGAGCTTCAGCATGTAGAGGCGGAAACTGAAGCCACAAAGAGGCGGCTCAGCTGACACCTACTTGGTAGGAGTTATCGTAACCCCACTTTTGGTGGGGAAACTGAGGCTTAGAGTGGGTGGAGTTCGCTCACAGCCTTTATAGTAAATCAGGGTCTCCATCCCAAGGCCCACGCTGGATCCCTTCCTTTGTCCGCCAAAATGGACATATGACCTTCCTGCACTCAGGCACCCACTGGCCATCCCTGGATGACAGACAGCCTTACTTCCTAAGTTCGGTGGATGATATTAATGCAGCTCCATCTTCTGCTCACCTTTAAACCTCCCAAGGCTCCCTATTTTCCTCAGCATGAAGCCTATACCATGAATGAACCACTGGGCCCAGCCCGGTCTGGTGCCCTACCAACCTTACCCATCATACTGGCTTTTCCCTTAACTCTCACCACCACCATTTCTGCCATGCTATTCCTTGTGCTTGGAGGGCCCTCAGCCTCTGCTCACTCCTACTCAAACTTCAAGTCCCAGCGTAAATGTCCCTTCCTCTGAAAAGCCCTCCCTGATGCTCTCTGACTAGGCCAGGTAACTTGGTCTCAGAACACACTGTATTTTTCTTCCATTGCAGCATTAAGTCAATATTTTAAAAAACTAACACCTCCCCACTAGTCCATAAACTCCAGGAAAGCAGAGACTTTGCTGGCTCATCTCCTGCTGTGTGTCCCAGCCCCTGCTGTCCTGACCAATACACATTGGATATTTAATGCATATTTAGTGAATGAATGAATGAAACTATGGCCAGCAGGGCACTATTCTAAGTACCCTCCTAGAGGGGGTGCAGGGGAATGGCTGGAGGGCCAAGCCTCTGCTGGAGAGGTTTGTCACAAAGCCTGGACAAGGAGCTGGTTCCTTAAAATGAATGCTATCTCTGTTGACAAACCCCGGGGTGTTGCTAGGCTCCTCTACTGAGTCCCAAGAACCTTCTTTCCCTGAGAAAAGCTTCGCCCCTGTCCCGTGGGCTCTCCACTTCACCCTTAGCAGAACAACAAGGCACCAGATTACTGGCCAGATTAGGGACCTCGGGAAAGGCCAGTTGCCAGGGGTAACAGGGATGAGGGACACGACACCCAAGACCACCACTGGAATTGGAAGGTAGAAGAAAGTGTCCTCAGAATTCACTCTGCCAGGGTCCATTCACTTAACAGATGGAGAAACTGAGGCCCAAATCAGGAAACAGGAGACAAATCAACGAATGAATGAGGACCAGATCCCCAATGGCTTGGTCTGGATGCTGCCCACCTCCCTGGATTCTCTGCTTCCACTCGGAGCTGCTCTAGTGAAACGTCCTCATCTTCAGCATCCTCATGTGACTAACGCCTAGTGCCAACCCGTGTCCCAGTGGAGTCCTAAGGCTGCTAGCCTCCTTGAATGTCCGCCTTGGCACTTTGAAGGAAGTTCTGTTAGGATCTCCATTTTACAGATGAGGAAATGGAGGCTCAAAGAGATTCCTTTTGCCTAAAGTCATGCAGGTCAAAATAGCAGAGCAAGAGGTTGATCCCGAGTCTGTCTGACTCCGGAATCCCTCTTGTCCTCATTTCTGGATGCTCTGATCCACTTCTATTGACAATACAGTGATATGTGAGCGCCTCAAGGGAGTGCCATCTTTGACCCCCCCCCCCATTGCCTGGCAAAGCCAAGTCTAAGGGAGAAGGGCTGGTAGTGACTGTGGAGCTGAATGGAATGAAAAAGGCCAATGTTCTTCATTTTTTTATTTCTCCCATGTGATGACAATGGTGGTCTGATATGACCCTGTCTTGGGACATTGACATGGTAAAGTTTCCTCAGAACATTTTTTCTATGTAAGTCTCCAAAGGCTGGGCCCTTCCAGCCCCTGAGGTTGCTCCTATGGGATGAGGTGGCATTTCCTCCCTCTTCTCTACTCTGTGCCGTTCTCATTTGTTTCTTTGGAGTTGAGGTCTCACTCTGTTCCCCAGGCTGGAGTGCAGTGGCATGATCACGGCTCACTACAGCCTCTACTTCCTGGGCTCAGGTGACCCTTCCACCTCAGCCTCCTGTATAGCTGCGACTACAAATGTGCGCCACCATGCCCAGATACTTTTTTGACTTTTCGAAGAGACGAGGTCTTGCTGCGTTGCCCAGGTTGGTCTTGAACTCCCAGGCTCAGGCAATCCTCCTGCCTTGGCCTCACAAATTGCTGGGATTACAGGCACGAACCACCATGCCCAGATATGCTCTGTGCTGTTTAAATGACCAAAATACTTTCTGTCCAGTAACTGGGGAAAAAAATATTTGGCTGCAGCCTGCTCCGCTGTTTTCTGAGATGGCGGCACATGGGCCTGCTGGCGGGTGTGCATTTGTGTTAATTAGGGAGAAGTGGCAGACAGGACCGTGAAGCAGCAAGGCGGGGTTGGCATGGTGGCTTTCAACACCCAGAAGAGTTGGCTCAACAAAGCCCATTTGGCACACTTAATCCTGCCGAAAATCTGGCAGTTGAGAAGGTGGCATCACTGGAATCAATTACCCCACAATTGCCAGTCCTGGGGAGAAATAACTCAATAAATGGACCCATAGTAACCACACCATTCATTGAGCGTTGCCTGGCCGCCAGGGTACAAACTGCCCGATTAACATTAGCCTGTGGAAACCTCATTTCAGTCCTGAGAGGGAGCTACCAGTGCTACTGTACTTATTTTACAGATGAGACACAGAGGGGAGATTCCCACACACACAGGTCATGTGAAGACAGAGGCTGAGACTGGTGTGATGCAGTCACAAGCCAAGGAGTGCCCGGAGCCACCAGAAGCTGACCGAGGCCAAGCAATGGATTCTCTTTGAGCCTTCTGAAATGGTACAGTCTAGGTGACACCTTGATTTTCCCCAGTGATACTGATTTTGGACTTCTGGCCTCCAGAACTGTACAAGAACAAATTTCTGTTGTGTTAAATCACCAAGTATGTGGTCATTTGTTACAGCAGCTATAGGACATTCACACAAGAAGTGACTTGCCCAAGGCCACACAGCTAGAAAGTAGAGGTATTGGCCTTTAAAAGTAAGTAAGTGGCCGTCATCGCGGCCCGGACCGGGAAGTGTCAAGCGGTAGCCGGGTTCCCCTACCTTCGCTGCCAGTACTGCTGAGCCCGGACCTCCTTGCCCAGGTCCAGGCCAGCCGCCATGACGAACATGTACTCCTTGGATGGGATTCTGGTATTTGGTTTGCTCTTTGTTTGCACCTGTACCTATTTCAAGAAAGTACCTCGTCTCGAAACCTGGCTGCTATCAGAGAAGAAGGGCGTTTGGGGTGTGTTTTACAAAGCTGCAGTGATCGGAACCAGGCTGCATGCTGCTGTGGCAATTGCCTGTGTTGTAATGGCCATTTACATTCTGTTTATAAAATGAATTTCCAAAGTAATCCAACTCCTCGACTGCCACCCCAGGGGACAGAGATGAAGGACTTG
>NW_007247247.1:0-1598 GCF_000164805.1 Carlito syrichta | reverse complement strand
GTAAATCACATCCCTTGATGACAAGGTCACATACCTCCTGCTTAGACACCTGCCGCCCTGTTTGTTCTTCAGCCCCTCACCAGGATCTCTTCAAACTGAGGTTCATGATGGAAAGAAACAGGCGGCCTGCAGACTTCCTGGGAGGAGAATCTTCAAGACTTTTGTCACTGTTGGGTTTGGATCTGGCAAACTGGGGTGGGAGTGCTGGGTGGGAAACAGGAGTTACACAATGCCAAGAAATCATTTGGCTTTAGAAGTGGATCTTTCCTGTACCCGTATGGGAACATGAAAGAGAGGCATGGCGCTCCCTGCAGAAAGAGATCCCACAGAGCAGCCATGCTGTGTGTGGGCAGCTCGAGTTCTGCCTAGAGAATCTGGGCCCGCGTAAAACTTGAGAATTGCCTGTTGGTGGTTGAGACCAGGCAGCAGTGACTTAGACAAGAAAAATGTTCTCTTCACCAGTATCCCCAAAAGGAGGATTCACTCGATCAAATGACATATGAATAATGAATCAACTGTTGCTATTTCCAAAAGCCTTTTTATATTTTCTAAATTACTTAGTGCTAAATACTGTTACTCAGTTTTAAATGCCACCACTAGGGGAAAAAAAAAACTGTTGAAGAAATGATTGCTTAATATATTTGCAGTTAAGGTAGAAGAGATAAGTAAATCTAGTATATTGACTCATATACTAGTAAATTCATCTAGTATAAGAATTGATTTTGATATTAGATGGGAGCTTTGTCATGTTAGGAAAGATACAAACATTTTTTTAAAGAGACAAGGTCTCTCCAAGTTGCCCAGGCTGGTTTTGAACTCCCGGGCTCAGGCAGTCCTCTCGCCTCCGGCTCCCAAAGTGCTGGGATCATAGGCATGAACCACTACACCTGGCGATACAGACATTTTGTGTTTATGTCTGGACTATGGCAGTTTTTAGTTGATTACTTGTTTATCTTGGCCAAATTTTAAGTTTCTTTTTTTTTTTTTTCATTTCAGAGTTTTCTTTAATATCAAGATCCCATGCAGATTTTTTTTTATCAATTAATTTTCTTTATATTGCAGTATTCTTGTGTTGTTTCTGGAAAGCCTATTCACTGTACAAACATGAGAAATTCAAATGAAAGAAGTTGCTGATATTCATCAGCATGTTTGGGCAGTTCATAAAATCCATGAATAAAACGAGGTGTTTCCTGAAGTAAAGGAAGGCAGAGCTTTGCAACAAGGATTTGAGGGCTTTGCTATGGAGTATAACACACCTGAGTAGATCATTTGCGATCACTCAGTATTTGAAGGGAAGACTTCTCCTTTCCCTCCTCCTTCTACACAAAAGGATCCGCTGTTGGATTTTTGAAGTCTAGAACTTCTCTATTAAAAAAAAAAGTAAGCCGGGCTCGGTGGCTCAGCCTATAATCCCGCGCTTTGGGAGGCTGAGGTGAGTGGATTGCCTGAGACCGGGGATTCGAGACCTGCCTGGACAACTTGGCGAGACCTCATTTCTACAGTAAAAAAAAAAAAAAAAAAAAAAAAAATTATCCGGGTGTGGTAGCGTGCGCCTGTAGTTCCAGCTACTTGGAAGGCTGAGGCGGAAGGATCGCCCA
>NW_007247246.1:3526-4790 GCF_000164805.1 Carlito syrichta | reverse complement strand
CCCCCCCCCCCCCCCCCCCGGCAGGCCACTGCACCAATAGCATACAGCAAATTTATGAAAAAAGATTTTATTCCAAAACACTGCTTACACTAAAGGGTGGTCTTGTACAAAGTACAAAAGAATCCTTCTCATCATCCCTACCTCCCTTCAGAGAAGTCTGAAACTGAGACCCCCGACCTTCCGCGGCCCCTGGCCCACTGTGTCACATGGCCAGGAGCAGCATGTGAGCTGAGAGCAAGGCTGCTCTGACCACACCCACTTACGCAGCCTGGGCTGCATGGGGCCACCCTTCCCCCACCTCCCAGCAGGGAGCGGGAGCAGCTCTTGCCTCCCCCCATTCCACGGGGGTGAGGGGGTGGGGGGGACTTCACCTACAGCCTGTCTTTTGCTGTTTATTTTCCAGTAAGGGAGGAGATGAACACTGCAAGTCCCAGCCTCTGCCCACCCCCTAGTTCACTCACTGCATTACAGACCCAGCTTTTGTCCCCTCCTCTAAGCAAGGTTACAGACAGACAGGCAAGGAAAGGAGGCCTGGGCTGACAGGGGAGAGGATGTTGGTGGGACATGGGCCACGACATCACAGACTTGAACCTCCCCTCCCCGCTCAAGGATGAGAGGCCAAGTCAGAGTAGCTTGGGAGCCCTGACCTACATGGGCCCAGCGCCCCTGTGTTAGGGACACGCCACAGCCCAGATGAGCTCTCAGAGAGGTTACAGGGTCTGGAGCCCGTGTTCACTAAAGTCTAAAGCATTATTCAAAAGCAAACCCCAATGTCCCTCCTGAGGGACAATGACACCAACAGGGGCATGAGGACAGCTGCGTGGACAGAGACATGCACACACAGACACAGATGCAACACAGACACAGACGTGTACACACGCACGTTTGGGGAGGGTGAAGCATCTCACTCAAGGGGGTCCTTAGCTTACGGTGGTTTCCTCCTCCCTTCCCTTCTGGAACGATCATTCAAGTAGCTGCGGAGCGGAGAGAGCACGCAGGAGGAATAGGTTTGCCTGCAGACTGCCGGCAGTGACCATGGCAGAGACAGATCCGAAGCCTCTTGGATGCTGTGACCCGCGAGGCCACGATGCTGCAGCCACACACCCAGTGCAGGCGAGGCAGGTGCATGTGCACACACACAACACACACACACACATGCATGCACGCCCTGTACACGGGCAGGCTGCAAGGGCGTCAGAATGCGCAGCGATGCTAAAGCCACAAAGAGCCCGAAGTCTCCACGCTGAATTCCCGTTTCCAGAGA
>NW_007247246.1:1294-2661 GCF_000164805.1 Carlito syrichta | reverse complement strand
CTCCTTGTCCTCATCTGAAAAACCAGGTGGCTGCCTGGATGAGCTGCCCACCTGCAGGACTCTTCAGTGAAACTACACGAACCACATTCTCAGAGCACTGACAATGGGCCCAGCCCTTTTTTGTTTTTTTGAGTTGGGGTCTCACTGTGTCGCCCCAGCTGGAGTGCAGAGGCACATTCATGGCTACTGCAGCCTCGACCTCCTGGGCTCTAGTAATCCTGCATGTGTCTCCCAAGTAGCTGGGACTACAGGCCTGCACCACCGTGCCTGGATAATTGTTTTGATTTTTTTGCCAAGCCTTTGAACCACATCAGTTTTCAGAGCCTCCTGTAAGCCAGGTTTTTAGGTTTTTTTTCTTTCCAAGTTTTTCTGACACTTGGCCACGTTAGGAAGTTCGTCATGGGCCACCTAGCTGGTCGGTGGTGGGGTCAGGATTGGAATCTGGGTCTTTGTGACTCTCAAGCCTGGGGTGACCCCACTGCAACTTGCTGCCTCCCAGACGCCCACACATCCAGCCAGGACACCACCAGCGAGGAGGGGAACTAACTTTCCACCCTGTCCCATTGGACTCTTAAGAGCAGCCAGCCATGGCTTGCTACCCTGTGCGAAGCCCTCACGACAGCCACCCTGTCAACGCCTTGCCTGCACCGCCTCGTGGAATCCTCACCCCCATCTTGAGGCAGATGGTCTTGCCCCCCTTTGACAGGCGAGGAAACAGTGTCAGAGAGGCTCAGACACTCCCAAGGCCGCACAGCTAGTCAGTGCGAGAGTGGGAACAGCTAGCTTCAAAATGCTCCGTGTGTCTTCCTGGCTGATCTTGCTTTCCCTGTACTAGGGCCTCGCCAGGGCCGGTGGCCTCAGACCTGGAGGAGCACTGCGCACCCCCCTAGCCCCCCAGGAGCCCAGCCTGGGACACTGTTCCGGGTTCCTTCCCCACAGCCCACAAGAGAACACCACCTACTTCTGGGGGTACATGTTATAGTGAGCCTGGGGGCACACGGCCGGGGAGGGGGCCTGGTCCATGTACGTGGCGCTGGCCCCAGCATCTGCAGATGCGCTCACAAACCTGCGGGAGGAAGAGGATGGGGCTGAGGCCAGAGAGGCTGGGGCGACTGGCTTGGGAGGGGCTCGGGAGCATCTTTGTGTCTTGGGGTACAGAAGGACAAAGCACCCCACTCAGCCCTGGGGCTCCAGTCGCAGGAGCGGGGTCCAGGGTACAGGCCACAGCATGGCCGGGTCCAGATCCCTCCCCAGGGCTGAGGCAGGTTCCCCGGAGTCCCAGGAATGGGAGTGGCGGCCGTGTCTGGGGAGGCCAGAGCCATCTAGACACTTACTCAGGGACCACTTGCTTGATCTGTGGCTTTACG
>NW_007247246.1:0-688 GCF_000164805.1 Carlito syrichta | reverse complement strand
AAGAGAGCTGGGCCGGGTTTCACTTTCCGTCTCAGCGGGAGCCCTGAAATCCCCTCCACCATCCAGTGGGCCACAACCCACAGGGGAAGCGGCCCCTGGGCTCTTCCCGGGGAGTCCCCGCTATGGGGCCGCGAAGAGCCCGGGAATGGCAGGCATCAGGGCCCCAGGACCGGACGCACCGAGCACAGGAGTGTAGTACTTGGAGAAGACCTCGTCCTTGGGGCGATCGGGAAACACATAGATGAGATAGCTCAGGTCACCCAGCCGGTCGGCCAGGGACCTGATGGAGAAGTCCCGCGTGGTGAATGGCTTCAGGTTCCACAGGTTGCGGTCGGCTGCGGGAGGACACCTCATGCCATGAGCCGCCACCAGCAGGAGATGGAGCCTGGGAGGCTCCAGGGCAGGTGGGCAGAGAAATGGGGGCTTTTACGCAACCCCAACCTGAGTGCTCCTGGGAGAAGGTCGGAAGCCCGCCGGAATATTCTACCCAGCAAGTCGGGCAGGCAGACGCCCATGAGGCGGGGTCACGGAAGTGGTCAGAGGACCATCCACGTGGCTGGTGGTTTTAGATTCTCCCAGATGGAAAATGGTAGAAGGAGAGAGTACGTTTCCCAGCAACCCCCCCCCCAACACACACACACTGAGTTCAGCTCCCAGCCCTCCCAGCGGGGACCCTCCATCCAAAGAC
>NW_007247245.1:168254-173445 GCF_000164805.1 Carlito syrichta | reverse complement strand
ATAAATGTAATTAAATACATCAGCAGATGTCAAAACAAAAACCACATGATTATATCATTAGATGCAGAAAAAGTTTTTGATAAAATCCAGCACCCCTTCTTGATAAAAACCCTTGAACATCTAGGCATACGGGGAACATACTTCAAAGAAGTAAAAACCATCTATGAGAAACCCACAGCCAGCATACTCCTAAACAGACAAAAATTGGAACCATTTCACCTGAAAACTGAAACAAGACAAGGATGCCCACTCTCACCCCTCCTGTTCAATATATTATTGGAAGTCCTAGTTAAAGCAATCAGAGAAGAGAAGGCAATCAGGGGTATCCAAATAGGTAAAGAGGAAGTCAAAATATCTCTCTTTGCAGATGACATGATTGTGTACCTTGAAAACCCAGGAGATTCTGTCAAAAGCCTCCTTATACTGATAAAGGTCTTCGACAATGTCTCAGGATATAAAATAAATGTGCAAAAGACAATTGCATTTCTTTACACCAATCATAAACAAACAGAAACCCAAATAAAAAGCACAATTCTATTTACAACAGCCATACAAAAAAATAAAATACCTTGGCATCTTCCTAACCAGAGATGTGAAAGAACTTTACAATGAAAACTACAAAACTCTGCTCAAAGAAATCAAAGATGACACAAACAAGTGGAAAAATATCTCAATCTTATGGATTGGAAGAATCAACATTGTGAAGATGTCCATCTTACCTAAGGCAATCTACAGATTTAATGCAATACCCATCAAATTACCAGCAACATTTTTCTCAGACCTAGAAAAAACAACACAGGAATTTATATGGAAACATAAATGATCAAGAAGAGCCAGAACAATCCTCAGCAAAAATAAACCAATGCAGGTGGTATCACATTACCAGGCTTCAAACTTTACTATAAAGCTACAATCATCAAAACAGCTTGGTATTGGTATAGGAACAGGCATATAGATCAATGAAATAGAATTGAGATTCCAGAAGCAAAACCTCAATTTCTCAATCAACTCATCTTCGACAAAGCCTCCACCATCTACCACTGGGGAGAGGAGAACCTATTCAGTAAATGGTGCTGGGAAAACTGGCTGACCACATGCAGAAGATTGAAACAGGACCCCTATCTATCCCCATACACAAAAATTAACTCCAAATGGATCAGAGACCTAAATGTAAAACCTCAAACCATAAGAACCTTAGAAAATGAAGGACATACCCTCATGGAAATTGGAACTGGCATCCAATTCCTGAACAAAACCTGAAACCCACAGGCCATAAGGGATAAAATAGACAAGTGGGACCTCATTAAATGGACAAGCTTCTGCAAAGCCATAGAAACCATCAAAAGAGCAGGGAGACAGCCCACAGACTGGGAAAAAGTATTTGCCAACATCAGATCTGACAAAGGCTTAACATCTTGGATCTACAAGGAACTGAAACGTGCTGAAAAGAAAAAAACAAACAACCCCATTATAAAATGGGCAAAAGATATGAACAGACACTTCACAAAGGAAGACATCCGAGCAGCCACCAGACACATGAAGAAATGCTCAACCTCACTAATCATCAGGGGGATGCAAATCAAAACCACACTGAGATACCACCTAACTCCAGTCAGAATGGCAATTATCAATAACTCAAAAAATAACAGTTGTTGGAGAGGGTGTGGCAAAAAGGGAACACTCCTACACTGTTGGTGGGAGTGTAAACTAGTGCAACCTCTGTGAAAAGCAGTGTGGCGATTCCTGAACGCTCTAAACATCAACCTCCCATATGACCCTGCAATCCCCCAACTGGGAATATACCCTGAAGGACTCAAATAACTCTATAAAAAAGATACCTGCACACAAATGTTTATCACAGCATTGTTCACAATAGCAAGAACATGGAACCAACCATGCTGTCCATCAAAAGAGGACTGGATTAAAAAAATGTGGTACATATACATGATGGAATACTATGCAGCCATAAAAAAGAACAAAATCATGAATTTCGCAGCAATCTGGATGGAACTAGAGTCTATAATACTGAGTGACCTCTCACAGAAACAAAGATCTGAGTATCACATGTTTTCACTCAGATGACCTTGATCATCTAACGCACTACCATAAGAAAATGACTGACAGTGGTGGGAAACTATGGGGGGGGATGGGACTAATGGAAGTAAACATCTGTCTGGGGACGGGGAGACACCTGTTATCATCAAGGGCACCTGAATGAAGCATATTTGTATACCTAACCCCTAACTGTATCCCACAATATCATAATAAAAAATATTGTTTAAAAAAAATCCTAGAAGAAAACCTAATAAAAATTCCTTTGGACATTGACTTAGGCAAAAAATGTGTGACTAAAACCCCAAAAGCAAATGCAACAAAACCAACAATAAATGAAACTTAGCCAAACTGAAAATCTTCTGCACAGCAAAAGAAATAAGGCAGAATAAATAGGCAACCTACATAATGGGAGAAAATATTCACAAACTATACATCTGACAAAGGACTGATATTGAGAATCTAAAAAGAACTCAAACAAGTCAGCAAGAAAAAAGCAAATGACTCCATTAAAAAGTGGGCAAATGACATGAACAGACATATCTCAAAAGAAGATATATACATGGCCCACAAACATATGAAGAGATGTTCAACATTATTAATCAACAGGGAATACAAATTTAAGCCATAATGAAATACTACCTTATATTAATCAGAACGGCCATTATTAAAAAGTAAAGATAAAAATAAGATGTTGGTGCAGACACAGTGAAAAGGGAACACTTATACACTGTTGATGGGAATGTAAATTAGTACAGCTTCTTTGAAAATCAGTATGAAGATTTCTCAAAGAACTGAAGGTAGACCTATCATTTGATCCAGCAATCTCACTAAAGATGTAGAATCAACTTAAAAGCCTATCAGCTGATGAGTGTATAAAAGAAATTTCATATTTGTATATCATGGAATATTATTCAGTCATAAAAACAAATAAAATAATATCTTTTGTAGAAAATTGAAAAAGATTGGAGATTATTTTCCCAAGTGAGGTAATGCCAGAATGGAAAATCAAATATTGCAAGTTTTTACTTATAAGTTGTAACTAAGATATGGGTCTACAAAGGCATATAAGAATGGTATAATGGACATTGGAGACTCAGAAGGGGGAGGGTGGGAAGTGGAGAGGAATGAAAAATTACCTATTAAGTACAATGTGCACCACTGGGTGTGACAGTTATATTTAAAGACCAGACTTCTTCACCACTATACCTTGAATTCATATAACCAAAAATCATTTGTACCCCTAAAGTTATTGAAATTTTTTTTTAAAAAAGAAGAATGTGCTCAGTCATAATTTGTGTACCTTCTGTAAGTACCCAACCAGCAGAAGAGAGGAAGTGGGTGTGACCCAGGGTTTGTGGATTCTCTAGCTGCTGCTTACTCTTTTTCTTGTGTTACTTCAAGTAATATGTTACGTGATAATATAGAAGAAAATGACTCTGTAATTATAGTACTGGGTTATTCAAAGAGCTGGGTATTCAAAGCCTTTTGATATATATTATATATTTTCCCAAGTTTTCCTGGAAGATTTGCTTTGGTATATAAATTGTGCTCTTCTTTGGTGAGTTTAATTTCTGATTAGATTATGTCAATCATCATCTAGCAAGAAACAGCTTTATTAATAGTACTCATTTCATTTTCTAAGCAAGTCATGGAGTAATTGTGGTAAGAGTTAAAGACATTTATAAGTAGCTTGGATGGACATTCCACTTTCTTCCCTAAAAGTCTGAAAATATCATGTTTATGATACAATAAATACATCCTATATTTATTGTATCTTCTTTCCATCCTCCTTCCACAAAATGAGGTGTAACTTCTATCTCTTGACTCATAATAAGTTCTTATAGCACATTTTACATAATAAAAAACATGACTTTTTTTAGTCAGAAAAATCTCTACAAGCAAATGTTATACATGTTTGTCGACACTTGAATGAAGTAGGGACTTGTGTTCTTCCTGCTTTACCCAGCATTCTTCTCTTTGGGGAATCACCTTCTCCATGTTCCTTGCAGTTGAGGTCATGGAATGTGATCCCTCTCCCTGACCTGGGGTAGGGTGAACAGTGGTGAGCAGTGAGCCAACACTGATCTCTCAGATTCTGTCTCCTGAGGAATGGAATCTTGGAGCAGCCCTGCTGCCTGTGCACTTCAATGTCTGGTTAATTGGCTGTTCTGTCAAGTCTATCAGTAACCTCAGATCCTCTTATTAAATTATACTTTGTTCTTCAAGTTAAGTTAGTGTTCATTTCTGTTGATGGCATACAAAGAGCTCTAATTGAAATGAATGGTACCTCAATTTCTCAACCAACTCATCTTCAACAAAGCCTCCACCACCTACCACTGGGGAAGGTAGAACCTATTCAGTAAATGGTGCTGGAAAAACTGACTGACCACATGCAGAAGACTCAAACAAGACCCCTATCTGTCCCCATACACAAAAATTAACTCTAAATGGATCAGAGACCTAAATGTAAAACCTCAAACCATAAGAACCTTAGAAAATGAAGGACATACCCTCATGGAAATTGGAATTGGCATCCAATTCCTGAACAAAACCTGAAACCCACAGGCCATAAGAGATAAGATAGACAAGTGGGACCTCATTAAACTGACAAGCTTTTGCAAAGCCAAAGAAACCATCAAGAGAGCAGGGAGACAGCCCACAGACTGGGAAAAAGTATTTGCCAACTCCAGGTCCGACAAAGGCTTAACATCTTGGATCTACAAGGAACTAAAATGTGCTGAGAGGAAAAAAAACAAACAACCCCATTATAAAGTGGGCAAAAGATATGAACAGACACTTCTCAAAGGAAGACATTCGAGCAGCCAACAGACACATGAAGAAATGTTCAACCTCACTAATCATCAAGGAGATGCAAATCAAAACCACACTGAGATATCACCTAACTCTAGTCAGAATGACCATCATCAATAATTCAAAAAATAATAGTTGCTGGAAATGGTGTGGGGGAAAGGGAATACTCCTACACTGTTGATGGGAGTGCAAACTAGTGCAACCTCTGTGGAAAGCAGTGTGACGATTCCTGAAAGCTCTAAATATCGACCTCCCATATGACCCTGCAATTCCCCTACTGGGAATATACCCTGAAGATCTCAAATCACTCTATAAAAAAGATACC
>NW_007247245.1:112945-167987 GCF_000164805.1 Carlito syrichta | reverse complement strand
AAAAAAAAGGACTGATAGTGGTGGGAAACTATGGGAGGGGTAGGGAGGGGAAGGGAGGTGGGACTAACGGTAGTCCATATCTGTCTGGAGATGGGGAGACACTCCTTATTTACAAGGGTGCCTGAACGATGCACATTTGTATGCCTAACCCTTAACTGTACCCCACAATTTTATAATAAAAAATATGTTTACTAAAAAAAAAAAGAAAAAAGAAATGAATGGTACTCTGAAATCTAAAGTGTAGATGACTGTTAGTCCTGCCATGCTTCTCCTAAGTTTCTATGTTAAACCCAGTACATTTTTAAATGAGAAAGTTTTAAGTGGCAGGAGAGAAGCCATTTCTAATTTGAGTGGTTATTGAGGAACTTTATCTTAAGTCATACTGCTCAGCTTACTCCATTCTATAGAGACTGATTTGGAGAGGACAAGGACTTGTAGCCAATGAATGATCAGTGAGTGTTAAGAGGTAACCAATCTGTTGATTTTTGATCCCTGTATTCTGAGGCTGTGTGGTTACAACATTGCTAAGGTTATGTCTGGATTTTTTTTTATTATAAAAAAATATCCTTTTTTTCTAGCATATGAGAAGTTAGGTTAGCTTGGACACAGAAGTATGGTCCATGTGACAACCTGAAGTTCCTCTAGCCTCAGATGTTTTGAACAGCTTTAGGTAATAAGACTCAGGTATGAAAATCACCCAGCAGTAGACAATTCTTGAGGCATCAGGAGAGAAAAAATGGCACATACCATGTGTTGGTGGAAGCCAGAGATGGAGCCTTTAACCTCCTGACTTACTGGACGGGTACCCCATTGTCCCGTATTGCCTCTCTGAACAGAATCAAAGGCTTTCTATATATCAGTCTAAGCTGGGCTTTGAGTTTAGCAACTTTTAATAAAACAAATGGACAGGAACACTAGTCAAAACAGACTTTTGATGGCTGGCATGCCAGCCTGCCATATTTTCACAGGCATCCAAATTAAGAGTTTATTTATTTCCTCAATTTTCTATAAGTGGAATTAACAACAGGCCATTTGGGGACCTGGAGAACCACAGATGCCAACAGAAGCTGCCACATCTTTCATATTTTATGCTTATTTGAGTCACTATGCATGGCGACTGTTAAAGAGAAAAGTTTAGGTTGATTTTCCATTATCATCATCATCATAGTTGTTTTTCTTATTATAATGCTATTAATCAAAGCCTGAGAGATTTCAAGTAAAAAAGACAATCTGAAATATGATCATGCCCTAAAGTATTCCCATTCTCTGCCTTTCCTTCCTTAAGGAGTAGATTTGAAAGCCCAAGTTCACTTCTGAATAAAAATAAGTTAGATCTTAACGGTTCACTTCCAACAAACTGTGGAAGAAAATACCATTTCCTTTGGCATGGATGGCTTTCAAGTCTTCTCTTCCCACTGGGTCAACCATGTTTAAGTAAATAGGCTTCCAGCATCTCTAGTCACAAGATACATGAGTTAGAAATAGATGTAGATAATGTTATAGGGTATTTATAGCAGACCTAGATGAATGAAATCTTTTTCAAGTCTTGTGTCTTTGAAAATAGTCCAGGAACATTTTAAAAATATATTTTAAAATTTTTGTTTTTGTTGCTGGAAAGTGGTTTGAAACCCTCTTTGAAGAAATTTGTTAGAGAACTAAGAGGACTTGACTGAGTGAGAGCCAGGCCCTGATCCTTACCCTCTTCTTTTACTCTGGGCAAGTGACTCTTCCTCTCTGGCCTTGATTTTTTTTCTTCTCAAATATGAGGTTCGATGAGGCTCAATAATCTCCAACATGCCTTGTAACTTGAGAATTGAGATTCTGTAAATTGCTTTCAGAGTCAGTTTATAGTCAGTTACAGTCAGTTTACAGTCTGTTTACAACTTTCGGCCAGTGGTGTGGGTAATTTACAGAAGTGGTGCACAGACTTTAGTATGCTTAAGGCTCACTTGAAGTGCTTGTGAAAAAGCATCTTCCAGAGCCTCATTCCCAGAGATTCCAATTTGGTAGGCCTATGTCCAAAACCTTCATTTAAAAAGATTATTTGGGGGTCTATGTGGTGTGTGTGTGTGTGTGTGTGTGTGTTTCAAATGATGGGGAACAACATGGCAAAAACATGAGAACATTAACAAGGGTAAGTAAACATAATTTGAAAATGAAAGAAAGAAAACTCTTCTTTCCACAATTCTTTTTTCTTTTTCTTGAGTAAACTCAACCATCTGATCCTCAGGGAAAGACACAGCAAATAGTTTAAGCTAATATTCTTTGCTTTGCATGGGATTAGAGGAGGTAGAAGAATTGCTGGCACAATAAAGAACAGAAATGCCAACTGACTCAGAAGAGTCCTGGGGCCCTGAAGAGGACTGGATTCGTAGTCAGAAGAGATGGCTTTTGTTCCTAGCACTACTATTTCCATACTGTGGCCTTGGACAAGTTATACAAACCCTTTGAGTCACTCTTTTTATTTACTAATTGAGGTGAGCTCTGTGATGCACACAGAAACCTCAAGAGTGAGTGATTTGCTTCCCAGTTTCTGGAAGTTCTCCTGGAAGGTGGCCCTTTGCTTAAAGCCTTCTGTTGGGATGACCTCAGCTGAAGGAAACTGCCTTGTCCCAGGGCTGCTTCTTTCTAGGTCAGCCCATAATAATGACCCATCCGTGCAGGGATAGAAAGGCCCAGCTTCCTTGTCCCAGCCAGTGACAATTCTGAAGAACCAGCCTGGGCTAGATCTCCCAGTAGCACTGACTGAGGCTTTGCTGGGACAGTCACAAATCAGCTTCTCTCTCTGCCCAATCTTGCTTCCATCTCCTCCCTTCCACAGCTGTTGATTCTGCGAGTATTCTCTAATAAATGGCTGGGGTGCAAACCTCTGTCCCAGGAAACTCAATCTGAGACAGCAATAGTAATAATATTAATCATGATAACAGCAGCCACCATTTATTGCATGCTGACTACAAGTCAAGCGAAATACCAAATCTTTTTCTGTTTTCTCCTCAGAACTGTCTTATCAGGTAGGAATTCTCATCTCATTTTACGAGTGACGAATAGTTTTATAAACTTAATAGAAAACAATATGTGTAAACGGGCTTTGACTGTTACAAAGTAGTATTACTTCTATTTATAAATTTCCACCGAAAAGACTTTTGTGCCACTCGGCAGCAGCACTCTCCAGACGAAAGCCTTCTAACTGGCTCTCAGTGGGAGAGAGAGCAGCTCTCCTTTCGTCCTCTGCCACCTGCCCCATTGAACCAACTCGAAGGGAATCCAAGAGGCCTCTTGGGCCCTGGCCTATGGCTCTTTACGAATGCTCTGTAGTTTATGATATCACTGTCTATTTTTTACAAATGTACTTTGCATGGAATCCTAGAGACACTTTTTCAAAATCCAGAAAATACCTTGGCATAGGAAGAAAATCAGCACTGACTTTTTATCCTCAGCCTTTAATATTCCGCATTCTAGCACATGTATTAGCCTACCCATTGCACACCTTTCTGGCATTTATCATGCATAAGGAAATGGGCTTAGCACAAGAGGTGCCCAAAAGGATGACCAAGATGCAATTTCTGCTCTCAACAGGTTTGCCCCAGGTGCTCTGTCCTAGACCTTGGCAATATACATTCCATATCCTTAGTTGGGGGCTGGTGGTTTAGGCTTCAGTGGATTCTTCATACAGTTCAGCCTTTATCCCCCAGCTCCACTAATGCACCCAGAGGTAGCAACAAGTTCACCTTTTCCTATGGCATATAGCCTAAAGTTATTCATATTTTGAAGGACTAAGCTGACCCTACAGCATTAGCAAATCCCCAAATTAAGCTAAACATACATCTTGACTGAGAACATCCATCTTGGTTTTGGCTTAAACCCCCATTAAGGTTTTCTGCTATTTTTCAGCAAATTCAGTCACATTCGCCCTAAGAAAATATAGTGCTTGGTTAAAAATAAATTTCTGAATTCCCTTTCAAATCAACCACTGGCAGGCTCTCTGCCAATAACTGTTTATTTTTTAGAAAATCAATTGCACTCTTAACAAAAGACTCTTCCCTTTTAGTCAATATTCCCTTCATTGCAAACAAATAATGTTTAGTGTAGCAACTTCAGGGATCAGAGTCAGTTTCTTTCATGGGGTTACTTGTAGCTGATCTAAATAGCAGGTGTTCTGAACACCATCTCCCTAAATGCTAGCAGATTTCATCTTTATTGTGTTTATTGGTAAGTCAGCGTGTGGGAAGGACTGAGGTCTTCTGCCTTTCTGCAGCCCTAAGGTCAAGATGCTGACTATGGGTAGTGTTCGCTGACTCAGTACCAAGCTCTGGGTCGATTTTGTCCAAAGAATCCAAAGGCAGCCATCTGTGGTATATGCAGCGCCGTCATTATTCTTAAGACAATATGGATACTAGATTCTGCAATTACATTGTGTAAGAGACATGGAAATCTGTGAAGATTTTTAAAATAATCATCTCATGAATCCTGTTCACCTCAAAATTCATGTATCCATTCAACACACATTTATTCAACCCCTGTTAAGTTCCAAACACTATTGTAGGAATAGATAGAAAAACTAGAAGCTGCCCTTTTAAAGCCTACAGTCCAGGACAAAAGTCAGAAAAATAATACACTGATAAAGCAAAATATAATTGAGATGGATATTCTATAGCAAATGGGAAAATGATCCTGAATAACGATGGGTACGGTTTGGGGCATCAGGATTGTTATTGAAGGCTTTTTGTTGTTACTGGAGGTCTTTTGGGCTTGTTTTCCTCATTTCTTTCATCACTGCTTATTGAGACACCTGTTCAAATACTTACCTCTCCTTTCTACCTTGGGCTATAAGCTCTGTGAGTACAGTGACTCTAGCTCATGACTGTTGTAGTCACTACTGCATTTTCATGCACCACCCAGGCCTAGCACACAATACGTCTTTAAATAATTGTGGAAGGAATCAATGAATGAATGAGACAACAGCTCCATCCCAAACACACACGCGCATGTACAGACACACACACAGGGTACAAGTGAGGAGGAGCAGAATCTTTAGAGCTAAACAGGATAACACTCTATCTTAACAGAAAGAGTCTTGACACTACGGCTAGGACATCTCGAGCTTACAAGAACTGGATCCACATCATTTGTGATACTGGAATTATCTGATAGGAGATGAAAGGTTTGGTCCATAGGACTCAAGCAGTAATAAATCTATATTCTTTGAGGCTTAAGATAGGATGTTTGTTAGGCTACTTGCTGCTAGATGAGGCAAGATTGGATTTTTGTGCTCTCCTCTAGAAGATGCTCTCACTCACTGTAAGCTCCTGGAGGTTAGGTTTATTTGTCCCAGGAACATGTAACACCGATAATCTCCCATGGTTCTAGAAAGACTGAAAGCTATAGACAGGTATCTGATCCACTAATCCATCTCCCATGGCTTACTACTGATTGAGTTTGGATAATGGTGGAGACTTTACTGTCCCTCTGTGGTAAAACTTTTTTACATCCTGGAAGGCATCACTGACTCTTCCCAGTCAAATCGTCAGAACAATGGTTGTGCTGGCCTCAGTGCTTCTTCCTTTCTTTGTGTGTGAGAGAAGACACAAGCCAGGGTCTAACTCCAGAAACCCAGAGAAAAACAGTCTCAAATGAATAAGCAATTATTAAAGACAACAGTGTCTCTTTCGAATCTTCACAATGGATTTTATTTCTCAGGGAGAACTATAATTTGCTTCAGAAATAATAGAAAGAAATTCTCTTCACTTGTGAATTCGGTAGAATTGTACTGGCTGGGTTCCAGGTTTGATGTGTGAGAATCAGAATTAAAAACATTTTGTGTTTTAAAAAGGCACAAACTTGATTCAATGTGAAATTAGCTATACTATTACAATGATCAAAACCCACTCTCCAGGCAATTTGGGTGCTTAGTGTCCCAGGGGTATCATAAAGAAGGTAGAGAACAACAAAGAATTGAGGTGTTTTATCATTGGGTAACATCATACAAGGGAATTGAACCATATTCAGATGCAAGAAATGAAGTCACAAATTTTATATTATTTTTGTGAATTTCCTTAAGGTCACCTCCTCCCATCTCCACTATAACTCACATAATAAACAGAGAAGGTGGAGGGTTTTGAATGCTGTCTTACTAAAAGTCTTCTCTTCTTTGTTTTGGGATGTTACCAATAGGCCAGTATTCTTAGAGCCCTGCTTTTGCTTTTCACCCTTTGAGGATCCTTTTTTTTTGTTGTTGCTGTTGTTGTTAACGTTTAATTTTTAAGATGTGGGGTACAATTCAGGGTTAGGTATATACATCATTATACGTTGTTGATGAGGTGTGCCCCACCCCTGGCAGTTTTCCACTACTGCCAATCCTACCCCCTCACCCCTGGCAGTTTCCAACTACTACCAATCCCTTTCTTACAGTATTATGATAATTGTTCAAGGTCTGCTTATGCGTAAGAACATGTAGTACTCATTTCTTTGTTTCTATGATAAATCACTCAGTATTATAAAATCTAAGTCCATCCAAGTTGCTGCAAAGTTCATAATTTTGTCCTTTTTTATGACTGCGTCATGTTCCATCATGTATACGTACCATATTTTTTTAATCCAGTTCTTTTTTTGATGGACAGCACGGTGAGGATCCTTTTCGAAGGACACTGCAAGTGCCTCTACAATAAGAGAACTCTATACTTGAGCCAGATGTCAGTAGAAGGTTTCTAACATATTTGGTTTGGAATAACAAGAAAACCACACGTGAACCCAATACCATTTGCCTTTTGAGAGAGATGGGCAGTAGCCTAGCACAGAATGTGATATAGATAGATGAGAATATTTTCTGCTCTTCTGAGTTTGCTCCATGCTAGACTATTATGCCGGTTTATGAGTAATATTGGGCCTCAATTGTTTCAGGCTTTTGAAACTTTAATTAGCTATTATTTCTTAACTGAGTCATAGAAACTTAGAACTAAAAGAAAGGATCTGACCCAATTCCTCAAAGGCATGGAATTCAAGGCCCAGAGAGTAAAAATAATTTTCTTGAATCCTTCTACTGTATGTGTCCTATGGTCTTGCTAGTGAAAATTCATAATGCTTAATTTAAGGTTGCTCTGTTCTTGAAATTACCTGCAACTCCAATTTTCTTTCAGTGCAATTTTTTTTTTAAGAAGAGAAAGAAGGTTAACACAAATCAGCTACTCATTGTCTTGGTTAATGAGTGCCCTGTCTCCAAGTCAAGATGTTTATGAATATGGTGTTGCTGCTTCTTTTTCCCTTTATTTGCAAAAATCTCTTTTGACATCTACTTTCAGGAATATTCTGAAACATGAGTTACTGAATGTTGCACTAGACTAATCATTTTAGAAACCCTTTGACAAACCACTCAGACCCAGCCAGACAGAATCTAATGTTCCCTTCTATCTACAAATGCTGTAACAGCAAGCGGAAAATAAATGTCTCTAAGAATCCCAAGACCTGATTTGAAATTCATGGTCATTAACAGAAATTGTGTTATAAATTGTGATTAGATTCCTAGACTAGGTCATAAAAGCTTACTTACACTTTTTGTTACTCTTAAGGTTTTTTCCATGCAATAAAAATACAATATTAGCCAAACTTGCTTAAAGGAATAAAAAGGACTATTTATTGGCTTATGTACCTGAAGAGAACAGGGATAGATCCTAATTTCAGTAATAGAATGATTTAGGCATTAACGTGACACACCAGAATCTACTTTTTTCTCTCTCCTTGTCTTACCTTTGCTTCTTATGTTTGGAGTATATGCCTATACTCTTTTTCCTTTTAAGGAGACAAGTTGATTACAGTGGATCCAGCCTACATTCTTTCAGGCTCAAGTAGAAGAGCAATTTCTCTCTTGAAGTTCCCATAAGTCTAGCTGGATAAACTAGAGTCGCATGTTCACCCCTGAACCAATCACTGTGGCTAGTAAAATAAATTGAGCTGATTGCCTAGGGCTGTATTATAGTTTCCACCACTCCACTTTGGAAGGAAGCTCTACTCACAGCAAATAGTTTGGGAGTAGATAAGGAGATAAAGTTTCAAAAGGAATTCAGGGTAAAAATCACTAGATAAGGAATGGTTGTGGGAAAGGCAAAAATAATAAGCTATACTTGGTCTTATTCCCAAAGGAAACGAAGGTGATTTTTTATTTTATTTAAAAAATTTTTTTAGACTAGAAAATACACTTTATTCAAAAACTAAATTAGAGAGAGAGAGAGAGAGAGAGAGAGAGAGAGAGAGAGAGAGAGAGAGAGAGAGAGAAAGAGAGAGGAGATTTGCCTTCTCAAGGTAGGGGAGAGGGGCAAAACTTAAGAAAACATGGCCTGACCATAGCTCAAAGAGCACATGGTCACACCATAGCTTAGCAAGGCAATGACCAAAGGTGATTTTTTAAAGGCTAGGTTTTGATGTAAAATTCTCTATTAATTCTCTCTTTTAATGTATAACTAGTATGAAACTCCCTGGAAACCCATATACTGTTATCTTTTTTTTTTTTTGAGTTAGAGTCTCACTCTGTTGCCTAGACTGGAGTGCTGTGGCCACTTCCGGCCACCACAGCCCCGACCTGCTGGGCTCCGGCAATCCTTCTGCCTCAGCCTTCCAAGTAGCTGGAACTACAGACACGCACTACCACGCCTGGCTAATTTTTTGATTTATTGTAGAGATGAGGTCTCATCAAGTTTCCCAGGTGGGTCTCGAACCCGCGGGCTCAGGCAATCTACTCATCTCAGCCTCCCAAGGCGTGGGATTATAGGCTGAGCCACCAAGCCTGGCTTATACTGTTATCTTATGCTTCCCTTTTCTTTAGCTGTGAGAGTTTTAGTATATTGGATTAACTTAGAAAAACAAAGCAGTTTGGTCATTAGAATATTAGGAATTTTCTTCTCAAAAGTGTGGCTCTTACATTAGCAGCATTTTGATCATCTAGGAACCTGTTAGAAATGCAGAATCTTTGGTCCCACCCAGATCTATTGAATCAAAACTTGCACTGTAACAAATACTCAAATAATTAGTATTTACATTAAAGTTTTTTTCCTGTATATTTAAGATTTTGTTTTCTTTATGGCTGGTTTTAATAAATTTGATTATTATATACCTTCATGTAGTTTTTTTCATGTGTCTTATACTTGGAGCTCACTGAGCTTTTTGGATCAACAGATTTATGAAAACATTAACTATTATTTCCTCAGCATTTTTACAATACCCTTCTTCCTCTTCCCCTTCAAGGACCTCAATTATACATAAACTAGCTTGTGTAAAATTTTCCCACAATTTATTGATGCTCTGCTCTGTGTATCCTTTTGAGTTTTTGTTTATATGTCTTTAAGTTTACTAATCTTTTCTTCAATAGTGTCTAATCAACTGTTAACCCTATCCAGTATATTTTTTTATCACAATCACTGCGTTTTTCTTCTCTGGAAGTTCAACTTAGAGCATTAAAATGCATATCTTATATATAAAATATATACATTACATCTACAATATCTTAATGTCTCTTTTTAAAGTACTCATTCTTTCCTCTACATTCTTTAACATCTGAAATATATTTATAATAACTGTTTAATGTCCTTGTGTATAATTCTATCATCTGTGTCATTTCTGAATCTATTTCCATTGGTTGAGTTTTCCCCTCATTATGGATATTATTGTCTCACTTCTTTGTCTACCTGGAATTTTTTATTGAATGCCATATATTGTATATTTCACCTTGTTGGTAAAATAGTGTTTCTTTAAGTAATCATATTTCTTTAAATAATCATATCATTTATTCTGGGACACAATTTATATATAAACAGTGTTATCCTTTTGAGGGCTTGCTTTTAAGCATTTTCTAGGTCAGAGTAACCTTTAGTCTAGGGCTAATTTTGCTCTACATTCTTAGAGGCAATGCTCTTCTAGGAACTCTATTTGATGTCCCATATTTTACAAAGTTTTTCCTACTCTGGCTGGTGGGAACACAAACTATGACTAGACTGTGTGAACTCCAGGGATCATTTCATTTTCTTTTTCCAGGTCCTGACAGTTTTCTTACATTCATGATGCACTCAGCTGTACTCAGCTGAAGACTTGGAAGTAACCCTTTGTGGATCTCTGCAACTCTCTCTTTGTGCAGTCATCTCTTCTCCAGCACTCTGCTCTGCAACCTCTAGCCACCTCTGCATCTCAAATTTTCAGCTCTGTTTTTTCAATTCAGGGAGAACCCTGGGCACTGTTTGGGTACTCCCTTCCTCTACTGTAGCCTTGAAACTCTTTCCAGATAGTTAGCCAGAGTAATCATAGGACCCACCTAATTTGTTTTTCTTCCTTTGGGGATCACTATCTTATGCTGCCCTTGTCTGAATACTGTTGTTTCATATATTTTGTTATTTTTTATAGTTGTTTAAGGCAGGAGGGTAAATTCAGTCCCTATATACCATCATAACCCAAACTGGAAGTTCCTGCACATTAAAGCCTGAGAAATATTGTCTTAGAAGACTTCATTAGCTTCATTGTGTCCACCATGTTCTATCCAAACTCTTCCAGAGATGGAATTATCCCCTAGGATTTTATGAGTCCATTACTATTTGTTTTCTCTAATTTATTCTCAAATGCTATCCTCCTTCTGAAAAGAAGATTCTGATGCTTCCTCATCTAGGGATGATGGATTCTTGATAAACCAAGATTGATGAGACAACTGATAAGCACAATGTTCCACTTTGGAGAGCCCAAATACCTTAATATTATATATTGCTGAGACTATTTCCTATTAGAAAAATCTGGGAGAGGGAAGTGATATTCTAAAACAATTAGTTGAGGCAACAGAGAAAGCAACATTGAAGAAAAAAATCCATTAGGCAAATGTGTGACCATTTGAAGCCATTCTGCTTTGAAATTAGGCTAGATAATACAAAAAAGGTGGAACTCTGGAAATTTTCTGCCCATCACCAGTTTGATTATTAGACCAATTCATTAATCATATAAAGTCCCAGCAGATACTAATGCCATATCTTCAAGAAAATGTGGCCTGAACCTGAAATAACCGATTAACAAGCTTTTGGAACACAATCCACTGGTAAATGGGAGACACGTAACTCTCTCATATCCACAACTTTAGAAAATAAACACTATAGGCTTCCTTAGCATTTTCCAGCCTGTCATGTATTAATTCCTAAGAAATATCTATTGTATTCTCTACTGCTACCCTTGCCAAGCCAACATCCTCTCCCTCTTGGACTATTGCATGGTCCCCAAAGTAATCACCTTGTTCATACACTTGGCATATTGCAGTCCTTTGTCCATACAATCAGTCAGACTCATTTTTTAAAAGCTCATTTCTGATCCTATTACTGCCCTGCTTAAATTTTTCTAATGGCTTCCCAAGGCACTTAGAGTGAAATGTAAGCTCCTTATCATGGCCTGTCTGGCTTCTGGCTTCCTTTCCATTTCATCTCATATTTACTTGTTTCCTGCGCTCCAAACATACTGGCTTGCTTCCTATTTCTCTATCAAACCAAGTTCTTTCTTACCTCCAGGTCTTTGCATTTGTTTTTCCCTTTTCCCATGTGTTCTTCATCTGGTCTTTTCATTGCTAGCTACTCCTACTTACTTTAAGGCAGAGCTCAAAAACGTAGAGAAGCTTTTCTCACACATTATCTGAAGTAGCCTCCCAATGACTATCGAATCACTTCAATAATTCTTTAATGGAATTCATTACTCTTTGGAATTTTCTTGGTTTTGTCCATCTTACCCATTAGAATGTAAGCTTTACAAAGATAGGTGACTTATCCATCTTACTCACAGCTATATGCTCGTGCAGCTATATCCTCGTACCTAGAATAGTGCTTGGCAGACAGCAGCCGCTTGCTGGATATTGCTGAATGTAAGAAACAACTGTAAGACTGCCTTTGGTGCAAAAAATATTTAAACTAATTTAATTGAGTTTTAAAAATTAACATTTGCATAAAATTATGTCAGATCTGATCACCTATGCCTCTGCTTTAGATTGCTAGTACACAAATATATTAAACTTATGTCTTTGGCATTTTCTGAGTATTTAGCTTAATGTGTGCACAATTTTAATGTATTTTGTTGTGTGTTTTTCTTATATTTCAATAAACATGTTTTGGGTATGCTAGACCTGAGAATCTATACTGAAAATATGAAGTCATTTTTTCAAAAGTAGATTCTTCTTAGATCTTTGCTTCTGGAAACAAGTTGGAATGAGGTGTTGAATCACAGGAGATGACAAATTCATAAGGAAATACTTAAATATAAAAGTATACATCTTTCAAACAGGTATCTATACACATGCATATATTGCTACATTTTCAACCATGTGTAACTTTTATGTAATATGTGATGCAATTTTACTTAGGAAAAAATACCTCACCTAACTCACCTTTGATGCCTTTAATTGAAATTATATAATTGGTTGTTACTTGTGAGCACAGTATTCTCAAAATTTACATGATGAAGTTTTGAGAGTTTGTCAGTGCATAAGAGCGTGGTGGGGATACCCAAAATCAAGAAATTGGTTCAGGGTAAAGTTTCATTTAGTTTTTAAAGTATATTCCTTTCTTCCTGGCATGTACTTTGTATAGGGCAGTGAAAAAGACTGCACTTAGTGAAATGGGGGGATGTACAACCCTGTTCTAGGGTCTTTTATGCTATTTTGAGTGTGTGTTGTTTTCTATTCAAATGAATCCCCAATTGTGGTTGCCTGTTAGAGTAAAGAATCAACAGGGTCTTTCGGTAACCATGGAAGCCACTGGCTCTCGAATGAGTTATTTTTGGATTGCCTTGCTGAATAAATTTCTCTTCCTGAGAGGAAAATAATGTAATGTGATCTTTACAATTTGAGGGCTCAGCCATGGAAACAAAAAAAGGATATTGAGAAAGGAGGATCTTATGTTGCCTTATTTTAATGATAATCCAAATTCTTGTCTAAATGAAACTAGGGAGTTTACATTAATGGCAGGCACTTAACAGAAATATGGGAGTCATCAAATAGCTCGCGTTGGGTCTTCAACTTTTAGAATCTTAGTGCAAGCATTTCTTAGATTTGTTTTTCCCTCTACTAATCAGGGCTCAGAAGAAAGTCTCAAGTAAGTCCTGCTAGCATTTCAATAGAATATTCTAAGAAAGTAGTTATGCCTCAGACTTCTGGGTAGATTCGGGCATAGTGACATTTATATAGGTTGTTTAATTCGGACTTGGATCTCTTTTTCAGCATCAGCTTAGGAAGAAGAAGAAAAACTGACTGTGATGAGTTAGCAATTCTAAACAATAAACTCTTGTCTCAGTATTATTTAGAAAATCTGCATTGATAGAAATTTTTAAAAACACTTATCCTGAATTCTCCCCTGACCAAAGGACAGATTGCATTTTGCTCCAGAAAATGCCTCCATATTATTAATGTCATTATTGTTATTTATAGAATTTATGAAGTGACTCAAGGGTGCATTCATGGGCACTGAAAGATGTATTGAAGAAGCAGAAGACCAGGTTATTTTCTAATTAGGCCAACTACAATTAGAAAGTGATTACATTCCTATTATTTCTGCTTTCACCTGAATATTCTTTTTAATAGAACCTAGAAAAAGATGGAATGTCAGACCTGCAAAGAACCTTTAGCATTTCACAAAATGAGAAGTCGGCCGAACAAGTTGTCTTCCACTTTTCTTGACTTGGGATCCATCGATCTTTCTGCTGTGGACAAGCCTAATATCATACCAGGGAGTTCAACTAACATTAGTGGCTTTCCTTCACATGCAAAATGAAATCCAAACTTGTTATCATAGCTACCATGGCCCTGAGTGGCTTAACACCTGCTAACACCTCCTGCCCTATCCCCTCCAACCCTTTGCCTCATCCACCATGTTTCAATACACCGATCTTCTTTCCTTTTCCTGAAAATATCAAGTTTGTTGTTACATCAGGGTCTTTGTACTTTCTGATGACCCTGTCTTAAAAGCCTCTCCCCTGATTTGGAATGACTGTAGGCAGAATTTAAAGAAGGCCCCCCCAAATTCCTGCTCTTGGATATATACACCTTGTATAATCCACTCCCACTGACTGTGGGGGAACCAGTGAATGTGATGCTATATCACTCTGTGATTTTGTTACTAATCAGTTGACTTTGAATTAACCGAAAGACAGACTCCTCAGTGGGCCTGAACTAAATGAGTGATCCCATTAAAAGAAGGTTAAGTATCAGAGAGACACTGCTGGCCTAAGCAGAAAACAAACATCCATGTTGTGAGAGGAGGGAACATGAGGCAAGCACCCAAAGGTGTTGTCTACACGCTGAGAGTGGCTCCCAGCCAACAGCTTGGAAGGCAATGGGAACCACCATTAAGCAACCACAAGGAAAAGAGTCCTACCAACAACCAGTAAACTTGGGAGAGGACTCTGAACCTCAGATAAGGTCACAGCTCCTGCCAACACCTTGATTTCAGCCTGAAAGAACCTGATCAGAGAATGAACCCAGATGCCTGACTTGTAGAAACTCGGGAGACAGTACATTTGTATTTTAAGGTGCCAAGTTTGTGGCAATTTCCTACACGGTAATAGAAAGCTAAAACTTCATCTTTCCTGTCTCAGCTCAAGTGTCACTTTGTCAGAGAGGACTCACTGAGCCCTCCAATGTTTTGTGCTCCCCTGTCCCTATTACCCAGTTTATTCTCTTGTTGGCACTTAACAGAATCTAAAATCACTTTATTTGCTTACTGTCTCGGTGGTTGCTGTGTTCCCCAGCACCTAGAACATTGTTGTACACATATTAGGCACTCAACAAACACTTATTAAATGAATCACTGACTCCAGATTAATGAGTTTTTATCAATCGTCCATGACTAAACTGCTAAATTATCTTTTGGACCACCAGGTGGCAGATCATTTAGACAGTAAAGTAAATAGAAGAACCTTGGCCTGGTGACAGAACGTCAATTCTCTAATGACAGTGTTGCCATCCAGACTTTAATCTAAAACCATCTGCCTTTATTTTTCTTAACCTGGTCAGTTGGACAGCACATCTGCCATTGCTGGTGTTTCTGTAGCCAAATTATATGATTAACTCTTTTTAAAACAGGAGCTTAGGAACAGAATAGATTGATATTATCATCATCACCAGCTATATGACCATCCATAGAGGATCATCTTTACCACTGCCATTTGCTATTATGACTTTTTTTTCTTATATAATTTAACTTCTTGAGTGTGGATCTGGTTAATTGTTCTCAAAATTTCAGTTAATGATTTCCTTTCTTTGTATCTTTGGATTGGGTGTTCTTATGCTTTGGGAGAATGGACTTTATTATAATGTGTCTCTCATCATAATTTTGCTACCTTGAACTCACTCATTGATATAATAAGAATCCAGATGACTGAGTGCCTAGCTGATTTGAACCCAGGTTTTTGTTTATAAGGGTTCAACATGTATGTAGAAATTCACTAGAGTGTAAGAGTCATGAAAATGAAGACCTCATTTGTTTCTTTTCTTTTTTTTCTTTCTTTCTTTCTTTCCTTCTTTCTTTCTTTCTTTCTTTCTCTCTCTCTCTCTTTCTTTCTTTCTTTCTTTTCTTTCTTTTTTCTTTCCTTCCTTCCTTCCTTTCTTCCTTCTCTCTCTTTCTTTCTTTCTTTCTGCTATGATTTTATCCCCTGAACTTCTGCTTTTTGTATTTATTGTACTGTTATAATAATGCCAGACATATAAAGATTGCTACATAAATAGTTTTGAAGAAATGAATGAATGAGTGAATAAAGTCTCTTACTACCTTAACTATCACCAAGTCATGGAAGATCTGTTCTGTAAAATGTTTCCTGTAGGAAATTGTGCTTTTCCATTTGAAAAACTTAAACATTTGAGAGCCATTCAACTGTCATTTACTTGGAAGATGTATGTTAGAATGGTTACTCACCATTTGCATGTTACCTTTTATGGAACACCTACTGTGTGCTTGGTATAACGTGAGGAGCTGAGGACACTAAGGTAGAGAGGACTCTTGCCCCAAAAAGAGTTTACAGTCTTACAATTCTAATCTATTACACCCATTGTCAGAATTGGTACCTAATGTAATTTTAATAAAGATTTGAAGGTGGCTGAGTTCGGTGGCTCAGCCTATAATCCTAGCCCTTTGGGAGGCCAAGGAGAGTGGACTGCCTGATCCTGCGGGTTTGAGACCAGCCTGGGCAACTTAATGAGACCTTGTCTCTACAATAAATAAAAAATTAGCCAGGCATGGTAGCATGCGCCTGTAGTTCTGGCTACTTGGAAGACTGAGGCGGAAGGATCACCGGAGCCCAGTAGGTCGAAGCTGGGGTGGCCGTGAGTGTGACACTGCACTCCAGCCTGGGAGACGGAGTGAGATCCAACTAAAAAAAATATTAATTGAAGACCCATTAAAGTATAGGGCGCGGGAATTATGAAGATGGGTCTTTGTATTTGTCTGGGTCTAAGATATTGATATCCCTTTCCCTGCTTTTATTTAGTTAGGGGAATGCCAGCTGCTAAAACCGATAAACCTCAGTGGCTTAGCATAATACAAATATATTTCTTGTTCATGTTATTTCCAAATGAGGTTCCAGATTATTTGACAGCTTTGTTCAAAGCTATGATGTAGTGATCCAGGTCTCTTCCATCTTACAGGTCTGCCACCTTAAACTCTAATGTTGCTGCTCAAGGGGAAAGAGAGGAAGATGTCAGAGGTCAGGTCTCAAAGTGCCACAAATCGCTTCTGCCTGCGATCCATCCACCGGAGCTCAGTCACACAATCATGCCTAACAGCAAGGGAGATGTAGTAAGGTACATAGGAACAGAGTGTAGCCTGAAGAGATTATTTCTACTTATCAAGCTGAAGGAAACTTAATAAATATTTTTTTCCTTTAAAAGATAAGAATTTTTTAAAGTTAAAGTACTTTACCTCAAAGAATTAGATATTTTTCAAGGGAGGAACATTCTTATAATAATAAACTGAAATACCTATAGAATTGTAAACTATTCTGACAAAACAACCATTTTAAGATTCCATTTTTAAAATGCAGTGACTGGCCGGACTCGGTGGCTCAGCCTGTAATCCCGTGCTTTGGGAGGCCGAGATGAGTGAATTGCCTGAGCCCGCGGGTTCGAGACCTGCCTGGGCAACTTGGTGAGACCTCATCTCTACAATAAAAAAAAAAAAAAAAAAATTAGCCGGGCGTGGTGTAGCGCGCACCTGTAGTTCCAGCTACTTGGAAGGCTGAGGCGGAAGGATCGCCGGAGCCCAGCAGGCGAGGCTGCGGTGGCCGGGAGCGGCCAGTGAACTCCAGTCTGGGTGACTGAGTGAGACTCCAACTCAAAAAACAAAAACAAAAAACTCAGTGACTGTAGTAAAGGAAAGGTATCAAATAAGGCATGTTCCAGGAAGAAAAAGAAGCAGATTCGATGAATAACCATGAAGTCTGTCAAACTGATTCTCTGGTATTGAAGGATTTCCCTAGGGTTCTCTACATTAGCTTTGACTCAGAAAAAGAGCGAGGGACAGAATAATTGGACTTTATTTATTTTTCTGTTACTTACCAGACTATTGACTTTTTATAAGCACTTATCCTCTCTGGCCTTGATAGATTTAAACAAAATGGGAAACATACACTCATACTATATATTTGTCATATGCCATCATACACATCGCTTAACAACAGGGATAGGAGTTAGGCAATTTTGTTGTTGCATGAACCTCATAGAGTGTACGTACACAAACCTAGATGCTGTAGCCTACTACACACCTATGCTATGTGGTAGAACCTATTGCTTCTAGGCTGCAAACCTGTGTAGCATGTTATGGTACTGAATACTATAGGCAGTTGTAACACAATGGGAAGAATTTGTGAATCTAAATATATTTAAACATAGAAAAGGCACAGTACAAATATGGTATTATAATCTCTTGAGATCACCGTCATATTTGTGGTTTCTTGTTGATAAAAACATTATGCAATGCATGATGATTTATTTGGAAGACTGAAGAAAATAATTACTGTGGAAGTGGGTTAAGAAGTGCAGATGGAAGGTGGTGTCTTTCTTCTCCTCATCACCATCAGCACTAGGACCATGGAATACAAAGAAAAGGTTGAAAGCAAAGTAGGCATGTCCAACTTGGCATCAGCTTTATCTTACACCACTTGTCTCTCACCCCATATAGTCCCTGAAATTCTTGCTACCCTCTGTTAAATCATACCAACAGCATTCATTCATTTCCTTGATAAAGACTCAGAAATAATAAACAATTATCTTGGCCATTTTTTTTTTAGCTCTGACTCTATAGCTGGCACTAGACCCTGTGTGCATTTTATCCACATGGCCTTCCTTGATCCTCACTCGCAACTCTAGGAGGCAGATTCTATTATCATCTCCTGTTTTTTACAGATGAAAAACCAAAGCTCATAGACGTGAAGCTGGCCAGTGAAGACCACACAGTTCTACAGTGGCAGGTGGGCTCCAAAGCCCATGCTTGTGACTGCTGTGCTCTCTTGGTTCTTCATGATGCTGCTACGTGCCAGGTGTCGAAGGGCTTCTACAACGAGCAAGGAAACATGATTTCTGACTTTAAGGAGCTTTCATCCTGGCTCTCAGCAGCCTTCAGGCCCCTACACACACTGTTCTTTCTTTTTTAAATAGGCTTTATTTTTAGAGCAGTTTCAGGTTCACAGAAAAATTGAGCCAAAGGTACAGAGAGCTTCCATATACCCCCTGGCCCTGCATTGAGCCTCCTCTATTATAAGTATTTCTCTTATTATCAACTCCTACCACAGTGGTCCATTTGCTACAACTGATTAAGCTACATTGACTTGTCATCATCGCCTAAAGTCCATAGATTACATCAAGTTTCACTCTTGGTGTTGTACACTCTGTGGGTTTTGATAAACATATAATGACATGTATCTACCATGTCATTTTCTGTTACTTACCAGCCTGTTAGCTTTTTACAGGCACTTATACTCTCTGACCTTGGTGGGTTTATACAAACCAGGGATAAGACATGTTTGTCATAGACAGTCATATGTCACTGACTGCCTAAAATATCCTCTGTGCTCTATTCGACTCATCTTTTGCTTACAACGCTCTCTTAATATGCCTTTTTCCTTTCTCAGCCTAACTAGCTTGTCCTTACCCTGAAGACTTAGGTCAGACCTCACTTTCCCCAGCCCTTTCTGACTACCCAATTAGTACCTAGAAGGTGTCTCACATATGATCATGCGCAGAACCAGCAGTGCCTGGTGGTTAAAGTAGTAAGTCGAGACTGAGACTGGCTCAAATCCTGGCTTCATAACTTCCAAGTACTGTAATTTTGGGTAAGTTACTTCACATCTCTGGGTCTCAGTTTCCAACTGGGTAAAATGGAGTTGTTACAAGAATGAAATGAGATTATTTATGTAAAGAGGTTGACACTCGTTAGTTAAGTTAATTAGCTTCAGTAAACTACCATTATGAAGACTGGTCAGTGGCCATCTAACATTCTTGTTCTCATTTCTTCCTCCTGCCCAGGATTGCAGGATCTGCTGTGAAAGAACGAGATGTTGACTTGCAATCTGCCTTTAATTACAATGGTTTGCGTTTAACCCAAAAGGTCAATATCTTGAACCTAGAATGCTGGCATCCTGAGCTAAACTAGGGAATGACTGTGACTTGACCAGAGCCCCCATTTTGGGTGACACTGTACATCTTAATGAACACACCCAGCTCCACACCTTTCCTACAGAAACACAGGGCTGATTTATGATTTTAATCAGATCAGCCTTTGCTGATGTGCAGTGAGGAATAATTAGTTGGTGGTTGGTGCAGAGAACTGCACTACACTCAGCCAGGAAGGGATGCTTTCTCTAGCATTTCAATTCCCTCGCTGAGGCAACTTTCCTTCTTTTCTTTTTTTGCTCCAAAGTGAAACTTGATGGGTCTCTGTGGGAAGCATGGTCCTCTCTTTTTCTGTACCTCCTCTCCTAAGCCCAGGCAGGTTTATAGTTTCTAGGTGAGGATGAGAACATGTCTAGGTAACCAATTAGCCAAAACAGAGCTTCGAGAGACTTGCAGAATACATACAAATTTCAATGGATCAAAGGTCAGTATCCAATAAATTGAGTCTGAGCAAGGCCTTGGGATGCTGCAGAGTTTAATCAAGGAACTCCTAGGGTCTATAAAGAAAGCAATAGGTGTCTAGTGTGTTGGTCTTTTTTCAACTCCAAAGGCATATGTGCTCTAGGGCTCCTGAAAAATCTTGTCATGTCCATGGGAAGTCTCAGTTCCCTTTTTTTTTTTCCTGTTGTGCTTAGAAGCCCCAGTGCCTATTTGTAAGCTGCATGGGTACATGCTTTACTTCAATCACAGCCAGGAAATTTAGGAAGAAAAACCCTTAAACCTTGGTTGTTATTATCTGTGGTGGGAAACGGGTCTATGTCCATATGTCCCCTCTCCCTAAATCTGGGCAGGCTATGACAGAGTCAACCAATAAAAGATGATGCTAAATGATATCTGAGACTAAAAGACCATGCAGTTTCCACCTTGCTCATTGAAACATTTGCTCTTGGAGCCCTGAGCTCCCACGTGAGATGTTTGACTATTCTCAAGCTCACCAATCTGGGAGGAAACCTAAGCCCCATGGAGAAGCCTCTTGATGCTCCAGTTTGTTTCAGCTAACTCTAGCTTCTGAGTCATCCCAGACCAGGTGTCAGATGTGTGAATGAAGATGTTTCCAGATGATTCTAGCCCACGATGGTTTGAGCTATCTCTAAACATCGGTGTCCTTCAGCCATGCATATCTTCCCAAGTAGAGGCCCAGACATTGGGAGCAGAGACAAGCCATCTCTATTGCTTCCCATAGAAATTCCTAACCTGTAGAATACATGAGCATAGTAAAATGGTTGTTGTTTTATGTCAATAAGTTTTGGGGCAGTTTGTTATGCAGCAATAGATAGGTGAAACAATGGGTTTGTGAAATCACTCCCCAAGCAAGTATGAATAGGAGAACTAGGATATCTGCAAGTCCAGCTGGTAAAAGATGACAAAAACTATGGACTTGATAGAATTTAGAGTCGGAAGGAGCTCTAAATCCTGTCTAGTAAGTCCACAGCCTAACAGTTGCCACTAATCCGGTTTTCTCTTTAAGATCTTCAAGCAGGGATAATTTACTCTTTGCTTGCATGCTTCCAGTGACAAATAACTCATAACTTAATAAAGCATTCTTTCTTGTGGAGGTATAACTGATTGCATTGAAGAGATGTTTTTATTGCTAGTTGGATATGGTTGGTGACAGAAAAAACACAGATGTCTGAGACAAAATGGCTTTGAGGAAAGGTTCCATCTATACAGGTTGGAGCTCATGAAAAAAATGGCAAACACCATGACACCTGCTGTTTGGACTATTCAGCTGAAATTTATCAGAAGTTGACTTCTTTTCTGGGGGCTTTTGTAATGTGTAGAGGGCTTCTCTTTCCAATTTTACTTCATGATGTATTAGATTCCAGTGGCAAAGGATAGGAAGAAGTCAAAGCTAATCATGGTTACATTCTTAGAAGTATAAAGACTGGTATATAGACTCAAAGAAAGGAAGTCATAGTTCATCATAAGCTGAATATAAATAAATGATACAATTCAGCTACAGAAAGCACCAATTCATTCTTTAATAGGCAGCAGTGTAGATCAGTCACTGGTCCTGGTTCTTTAATTGTCCAGTGAATAAGTCAAACCCCATTTGCAGACCGTCCTCAATTCTGGGAAGTTTAAGACAGACATTGACAACCTAGAATATTTTCAGAAGATGTCAACAAAGGTGGAGAGAAATCTAGAAACTATGTCATAAAGAATATAACTGAAGAATCTGGGCATGTTTAGCAAAAAAGGGAAAATAATGAGGAATGGTGTGATAACAGTCTTCAAATACTACCAGCATTCTAAGCAGACAAAAAAAATAAACTTCACAAGCTCTATTCTTAGCACATTAGTCCAGACCCCCATTGTTGCTTGCCTTGACCTCTGCATCAAGTTTCTCTCTGATTTCTTTTTTGCCTTCCATAATCAGCTTTTACAAATGCAGATGTGAGTGCTTAAAACTGCAAATTAGAACACAACACTTCTTTTTTTTAAAACATATTCTCCAAACTTCTCATTGGTCTTAGCATAAAATTGACATTCCTCACCATGCCCAACAGTGGTCATTAGCTTTGTCAGATCCAGTGACTCTAGTCCCGGCCTGCCCTCTTGGTCCAAGAAGGTGTTTCTGTCATTGCCACTAATAACAACAAAAACAGACGCTAACAGAGTTCCAGAAATGACCATGGGGTGGCTTGCCCCACAGCTCCCACAGATAAACCCTTCCCTACAATGTCTAGCTCTTGACATCTTTCTTTTCTAGTTGCTTCTCCTATCATCCTCATGGACTCTAAACTCATTTCTTCTCTCTCTCTTAAAAAAGTGGGTAGTTGAGTGTGCTTTTTCTGCACTTTGAATTGTTGTGCCACTAGATCTTTGCCTGACTTTGTGCTTCCTGTTATTCAGGCCTCAGCTCAAATGTCACCATCTCAGAGAAGCACTCCCAGACCACCTCGGCTCAAGTAGCTTTCCTATTTGCATCACTGTTCTTTTACCCTACCTACTATACTTTCTTTGCAGCTTATTTGATAGCACTTAGTATTATCTGAAATTTTTTTAACATAATTTTTTGTTCATTGTCATTCCTTTCTGTCCCTAGAATATAAGCCATAGGTGGTCAAAAACTCTTTTCTGCTTCCTGATATATTCTTAGTGCCTAGAAAAATGTTTGACACATAGAAGGCACTTAATAAATATATTCAATGAATTAGTAACTCCTCCCTTGCATCCTTCAAGATAACATCCAAACTCTTTAACCTGACCCTTGAGCTTCTCAATATCATGCTCAGCTTATAATTCTCCCTCCCTTTCTCTGTTTACTCACTACTTTCTCCCCATCTACTGTAATTTCTCAAATATGCCTGCCATTCAATGTCATTCTTTTGCATACGGCGTTTCTCTGACTGAAATTCAAAAGAGATGAATCTCCCTCAATTTCTTGCTCCCTCACATCCTATACAGAATGACATACTCCTTTCTCTGGAATGGCTTTGTGATTGCATTTATACATACAGCTCACCTTTGTTGATATATACATCTTTCTCTCTGTTACAGTTTGGATTTGGTTTGTTTGTCCCTTCCAAATATCATGAAATCTAATTTCCAGTGTTGGAGGCAGGGCTTAATGAGTGGTATTTGGGTCATAAGGGCTCATCCCTTGTGAATGACTTAGTGCTGTCTTCATGTCATGATAATGAGTGAGGTCTAGCTCTGTGAGTTCCAACACCAGCTGTTATTTTTTCTTTTTTATAACAGCTGTTTTTTTTTTTTTTTTAATAAAGAGCCCGGTACTGCCCCTTCTCACTTCGTTTCTCTCACCATGTGATTTCTGCACACGCATCTCTCTTTGGAATCAGCCTGAGGCCTCACCAGAAGCAGATGCTGGTGCCATGCTTCTTGTGTAACCTGCAGAACTATGAGCCAAATTAACCTCTTTTCTTTATAAATTACCAAGCCTCAGGTGTTCCTTTATAGAAACAAATAGACTAACACACTCTCCAACTGGACTTTGAGCTCATTGAGAGCATGGATCACGACTTAACCATCTTTATATGCCTTGCTCAGTAAGATGCCCGATGTGGAATGAGCTATGGGATTCAATTTCATTATGTTAGAGTTGGATTATTATCTCATCCAGTTGAGAACATTTGGAATCTCAATTCTGTCATCCATTTCTTTGAATATTTTCTCCAGTATCATATCAACTATAAATTTAGTAAGTATGCCCAAGTGATAGAAACTTCATCAGGACACATAAAAGTATACGAATCCCTTGGATTTGCAATGAATGACAAAATGATTTCTAGACTGTTTTTATGGTGATTATTAACAATATTTATTGAGTGTGGTATGCTAGGAGCATTTGTAAGCTTTTTTCTCATTGAAGCCTTCAGCAATTCAGTGGTGAAAGTTGCTGATAGTAACCCCATTTTTCAGACTTAGATTGAATTGTGCAAGGTCGCAGCTGGTAAGTAGAAGAAGATGATTAACTTTGATGTATCTAACCCCAGGTCCTAAGCTGTTAACCACTGTGCCAAGTCTTTTCCATGCCATTTCTTTTTTTTTAACTTTTAATTTTTTTTATTTTAAAGATGTGGGGTACAATTCAGGGTTAGGTATACAAATGTTCATTATGCAGGTACCCTTGTGGATGAGGTGTGCTCCCTCTTCCTCAGGCAGATTCCCACTACTGCCAATCCCATCTCCCTGTCCCCCCGCCCCCGCAGTTTCCCTCCTACTGCCAATCTTTTTCTTATAGTATTGTGATAGTGGTTCAAAGTCCATTTATGAGTGAGAACATGTGATACTCCATGCCATTTCTATGTTCCTGTATTTTTTTTTTTTTTTGGAGTTGGAGTCTCACTCTGTCGCCCAGACTGGAGTGCAGTGGCTGCTCCCGGCCACTGCAGCCTCGACCTGCTGGGCTCCAGCGATCCTTCCGCCTCAGCCTTCCAAGTTGCTGGAACTATAGGCACGCGCTACCACGCCCGGCTAATATTTGATTTATTGTAGAGATGAGGTCTCACCAAGTTGCCTAGGCGGGTCTCGAACCCATGGGCTCAGGCAATCCACTCACCTTGGCCTCCCAAAGCGCGGGATTACAGGCTCCTGTATTTCTTACACTCCACTATCCTTGAATCTGGCCAAAATGGAGTTAATGGAGATGTTTTAAAGTTAACCCGATTTTCTCAGGATAAAGAAGATTTCAGTCCCTCCTTCCCACAAGCAGAAATGTTCTTTCATTAATTATTGCTTCTTCTTCCCTTTTCTCTCTCTCAGAGAAGCTCAGTTTATATGGGTCATTGTGGATGCAGCCAAGTTAATGACAACTGATGACCATCCTCTGCTCCTCATATTAATGGCTCTGTATCAGCACCCACTCCCCTCGCACTGGGCATGCCCCTCTCTGTCTCTTTCTCCCCCTCTGCTGAGGTTTTGCCTTTGCCAGTGAACTTTTAATCACTCTGAGTCGCTAATCACCATAATTCCTCACTGCCCAAAGCTGCAAGTTCATCATGCGAATGGAGTCGGTGTCCTTGTTAATCACAGTAATCGCTCACCACTCATGAGCTGTGAAAGTAGCGACGAGTCTCCTCATCACTCAGGTACTCGTCATTTGAGGGAGGCTCGTAGGAGTGTCATAATATACCCACCACATGCCGTGGGGTTAGCAATGCAATGCCTGCTGGAACTGCAAGTTTTGGATCTCTGCTTATAATAATTATTTTCTTGAGTTGCAAATGCTCACATTCCACCTCCACGGTTGCTGATGCTGAAACTCCCATAGCAGAGTTCCCATACAGACTTCTCCTTCCTTTGTGTCAAATGACCCTTCTTGTTGGTATTCGGCCTCTATTTGGTTGGCATTCTCCACTGGACTGACTAGCCAGGTCATGAACTTTTATTTCAAGGTTAACTAAAAGTATTTGTCCTATACTGAAATTGTTTTTGTTTTTGTTGTTGTTTTTAGATTCAAGAGGAACATGTGCAGGTTTGTTACATGGGTATATTGTATGGTGATGAGGTTTGGGCTTCTATTGAACCTGCCACCCGAATAGTGAGTATGATACCAGGCGATAGTTTTTCAACCCTTGCCCTCCTCTCTTCCTTCTCCCTTTAAGAGTGCCCAGTGTTTATTGTTCCCTTCTTTATGTCTGTGTGTACACAGCATAGGAATGTACAACTGGATTTCAAAAAGTACATTCAGTTCACTGAAAACCCTGGATTGCTCAGGACATGTAAACGGAGACTGCCCCTTTGAAAAAGTCATCTATGGTCTCCATACCATAATCAAGCTCAGAGAGGTAATCAACAAAGCAAAACAAGATAGAAAAGTAGAACAGCAGAATACACCTGTAGAGAACAGTCTATATGAAAATGTTTAGCTCCCGCTTATAAGTGAACGTGAGGTATTCAGTTTTCTGTTTTTGCATTAATTTGCTTGGAATAATGACCTCCAGCTACACCCACGTTGATGTAAAGGATATCATTTTGTCTTTCTTTGTGACTGTGTAGTATTCCATGGTATATATGTACCACATTTTCATAGCCAATCCGTCATTGATGGACATCTAGGTTGGGTCCATGTTTTTTGCTATTAGGAATAGTGCTACAATCAATATATAAGTGTAGGTATCTTTTTGGTAGAACAATTTATGCTCCTTTGGGTATATGCCCAGGAGTGGGATGGCTGGGTTGATAAATCTATTTTTGGTTCCTTGAGAAATCTTCAAACTGCTTTCCACAGGGACTAGCTAGCTTACATTTCTACCAACAGTTTATGAGCATTTCCTGTTCTCTGTAACTTCGCCAACATCTGTTGTTTTTTTGACTTATCAATAATAAACAATTTGACTTGTGTGGAATTGTTTTGTCAGCAGTAAACTAGAAACCAATCCATCTGGCTCAATTATAGAGGATTTTATGGTAAGAAATCAGGGTATGTCTTTGAGTCAAGGCCTAGAAATCTGACCATTCTTTAAGAGGGTCATACACTGAACTTGAAAGGCCACTAGATATAAAGGCAGTTGTCCTATTAATCTTCTCTCTCCCATTGCTGTATAGACTGTTCTCTACAGGTGTATTCTGCTGTTCTACTTTTCTATCTTGCTTTGCTTTGTTGTTTACCTCTCTCAGCTTGATTATGGTATGGAGACAGTAAATGACTTTTCCAAAGGGGCAGTCTCCATTTACATGTCCTGAGCAATCCAGGGTTTTCAGTGAACTTAATGTAACAGCTATTTTAAGTCACAAAAAAAATTTATATTATTTTTATGGCATTCCAAAAAATCTTTAAAACTTTTCTGACTGATCCAAAACCTTTAGCAGATCCCTCACCCAAGAAAATAGACAAATAACAAAGATGCATATGAAAAGATGCTTCATATCATATTTCAGCAGGGAAATTAAAATTAAAACAACAATGAGATACCACTATACATCTATTAGGATGGCCAAAATCTGGGACACTGACAACACCAAATGCTGGTGAGGATGTGGTTCAACAGGAACTCTCTCTCATTCATTGTCAGTGAGAACGTAAAATGGTACAGCCATTTTAGAAGACAGTTTGACAGCCCTTATAAAACTAAATATTCTCTTACTGCACAATCTGTCAATTATATTCCTTGGCATTTACACAAAAGACTTGAAGATGTATGTTCACACAAATACCTGCACATGGATGTTTATAGCATCTTTAGTTCTAATTGCCAAAACCTGTAAGTAACCCAAATATTCTTTAGTAGATTAATGAATAAATTAACTGTGGTATATCTAGACAATGGAATATTATTCAAGCCATGAAAAGACATGGAGGAAACTTAAAAGCATACTACTAAGTAAAAGAAGCCAATCTGAAAAGGCTGTATGATTCCAACTGTGACATTCTGGAAAAGGCAAAACTATGGAGACAGTAAGAAGATCAGTGGTTGCCAGTGTGGTTAAATAGGGAGAGAACAGAAGACTTTTAGAATAGTGAACCTTAAAATGCTTTAAAAAATAAAGCTGGAAAACTTTAAAAAATTATGTTAGAAGCTCATTATTTTCAGCTAGAGTGGTGGTCCTAAATAATTTTAAAGTCATCTCTCTTTCTACATGTGTAATGAATGAATGAAAGAATCCAGATCCCAAAGAGAAATCAAAGCCCTGGGATACTGTAATGGATTTTTTTTTCCTCTTCCTAACATCAGCTTCTCACCTCACCCCTCTTTTGAGAACTCTGTTCCCAACTTTCTTTTGAATAATTATCTCTTCTCCATTGTGTAGATTCTTGGTGGAATGGTCAACCTACCTGAATAAGGCGAACTTGATTCTAATTTTGAATACTCTGCATATTTTAGAGTTCAGTGATGCCAGGATGAAAAGGTGATTGGAGCTGATTCTTTGCACTGCTGCCACCCTAATTGCTGATTAGTTCCTGCTGATTGGAACCCTGCTTCCTTTCTGTCCCCTAAGATCAGCTCTTTAGCAATTTTTAATGTTCTTAATGATCCTATTTCCTCCCAATAAAACAGTTGTGTGTGTGTGTGTTGTTTGTTTGTTTGTTTGTTTGTTTTTCAGTTAGCCAGAGCTAGTTTTGTTGTTTGCAAACAGAACAAACAGACACCCAAATGGTCTAGCTGCTATGTTGCAGAAGGTCTTGGTTCCATAGATTTTATGTTGCCTGATCCTATGAATGCAGCTTCATTGTTATGATGGAATGCTGAAAATTAAGGGACAGAGTACAGTGGTTTAGTGCCTGGCTTATTTCAGGTAGAATTGACAGAGTAAGTAACAATGAAATTCAAGCTGTATATGATTTTGGTAAGTTGTACAAACTTTGGTCTGGGTTCTGCAGATATATCTCCCAGGTAAAGTTTAATTAGCAACAACACAAAATCAATCCAACTCTGAATATCCTGGAGGCTGAACCTCACAGCTTGGCTTCTTTTCTCTCTTTTGTGTCATTAGCAAAGATTTTGAATTATCTGTGGTTCAGGGAAATAGTTCTGAAGTAGTTTGGCAGTTGAGGTATACAAACAGGAAAATCACGTTTGAAAAACAGCTGTAGTCTGCATCATTCCTGAGTGAATTCCGAGGGCCGTACCAGGAAGCCCCATTTTCTCTCCCTATTTCCCCTTCTTTTTTCCTCTTCTCCGCCTCCTTTGTCTCCCTTCCTCAGCCTTCAGCTCTCCTCTCCTTCTGGTGCACATGTATTATGCAAACATTTTCCACCTTATTTATCTCTATATCTAATATTAAGCAGCGTCTCTTTTTCTCATGTGATTCAAAGTAAGGAATTCAGTATCAGACAATATAGAGATTTCATTTCACCTCTACCACTTTCTAGCTGTGTGACCAAGAGAAAGTTCCTCTCAGACCCAGTTTTCTCATCTTCGAAATGAAAGGAATAAATGTGATCACATGAGATTTACAAGGAAAAAAACACCTGACATAGTGACTAGCCCATGGTAGGTGACTAAGGATTGGTAGCTCTTTCTATTATTTTTTTATTTTTTATTTTTTGAGTTGGAGTCTCACTCTGTTGCCCAGACTGGAGTGCAGTGGCCGCTCCCGGCCACTGCAGCCTCGACCTGCTGGGCTCCGGCGATTCCTCCGCCTCAGCCTTCCAAGTAGCTGGAACTACAGGCACGTGCTACCACACCCGGCTAATTTTTTTATTTATTGTAGAGATGAGGTCTCACCAAGTTGCCCAGGCGGGTCTCGAACCCGTGGGCTCAGACAATCCACTCATCTCAGCCTCCCAAAGCACGGGATTACACGTTGAACCACCGAGCCTGACTACTCTTTCTATTATTATTGTTATTTTCCTGCTGTTATTTTTCCTCCAGAAAGGAAGAAAATTTCTCCTCAACCATTCTCAGCACATGCTAACTACTCTAAAAGTAATTACATTTATTTTTGTCTGACTCCATAAAACTCTCATCTCACTGTATTCAGTCCCTTCTCCTACTTCCCCATAAGGCCACTCAGAAGAAACCTAAGTTATGGAAAGTCATTCCTAGGAGAATTTTAGTAACAATGGAGAAATGTGAGTCTCTAGAAGAGTCCTGGTGGGCTTCCCTTTACACTAGTGAAACATAATTTTGGATTATTTTCCTAATGCTTTTATGAAATGTTTCCCTTTTTCTAAGTCTGACTTCCCATGGTCTTTTGAGAATTCAGGTAAATGTCCAGGTGAAAGCTATAAGGAGAAATATGAGTCTCTAGAAACTCCAACCTAGGAGGAAATCTCATTCAGCATCTTGGAACAAACTACACATAATAAGATTTTTGAAACTGAGAACACTATGGAGAAACATATCTTTATGCATATATTATAACAATAATCATGAGTTGAAGTTAAATTATCAAAATTTTTGAAAATGTAATCTAGAAATTTTGCTTAATTTCAATTTATTTATTTTTAATTTTATTTTATGAAGTGGAAGGTATTAACATTGAGTGTGTTTTTCTTTTGTTGTTGTTGTTGTGGAAGGTGGTGTTGGAAACACTTTTTTTTTTTTTAGCCTGGCAATATGTGAGAAGTACTATTTGTCTAGTCAAGGCAGTCTCAACTTGGCTGTTTTCCTAGACTCTTGATTCTACTTTAAGATGTGTGCTCTGGTTTATGGACAATATGCACGCATATTTCTTACAAAGGCATTAAACTTGGGAGCTTAACTGTAATTTGGACTTGGAAATACAGTAGCTCTAACAGGAAAATCTTGCTTTGCTGAACTGCTAATGCTCAAAGTTTAAGTGTGAAAGCCCAACTGTGCTTAATCCACTCCCTGTTGCGGTTTTCAACTGGAGCTTGGAACGTGCTCAAAGTCAGGAGCTAAGCAGAGGCAGGGATCTAGTGACTTAAGAGGCTGAAGAGATTTTCTCTCTCTGAGTCAAAATTTTTCTCCTGACTGTTGAGGGATTTGACACTGGAGAGCAGCATTCCTATCTCTGTTTAATACAGGGACTTTGAAGGTATGCACATCCTCTACCTTAGTTCTGTTTCATTCTCACCATATGTGACAATGAATTCTGTTTAATGGTACCCCAGGCACAGTCCCTGATCACCTTCCTCAAATAATGCTTGATGGTTCTGTTCTCCAGAGTTTGTATTCAGATCTATCTCACATCAAAATGCATTTCTCTGACATGTGTAATCCTCCGTAAGCTTGACTAGAGCGCTTGGTTTCTGTTCTTTTCCCCAGGACTTTTTGTGTGTGTGTAAGGGAATGGAGGATATAATTTATCTTACTTTGAAGATGAGAATTAGAGAAATATCAAGGAGACTGACCAATGTTGCTTGTAGGCAGAGATAATACTAAAATAAAAAATGATATAGAAAAGTAAATAGAGAATATAAATTTAAATATAGAAAAGGTATAGAAAAGGAGAGCAACATTGCTTCACTTCTATGGCTAAGTGTAGGTCAACATTTAAAAAAAATCTCAACTTGTCTATAAAACACAGTCTCGTTGTAAAGTAACAAAAATGTTTACTCTTCTGTTCTCCTCTTTCCCACCCTACCTAATTATACTCCCACAGTGAGTATTGCAAATGTGATATATATTCTTTCACTCACCTGTTGGATTATCTTGGTCAAGTCATTGAACTCCTTTAAGTCTAGTTTTCATATCTGTACTGTGGGGATAACACCAGTTACTTATAGCATTGTTGAGAGGATTAAGAAAGATTTATATCATTAGTATAAATATGTATGGCACAAAATAAGAGCTCAGTAAATATTAGATTATTTTTCCAAGCACATACATTTTTAATGTATTTTACAGCAAATTAAATGTATTTTATAGCAAATAAAATGGTGCCATCCTATGGACACTCTGGTATAAATTACTATTTTTTAAACTAATGATATGCTAGAAGCATTTAAAAATTATATATGCATTATTTTGTTTAAATGCAGGCATATGATCACATCATAGTTGATGATATTTTTAGGCTTTCTCTTTTCATGCCTTCTCCATCCATATTACCTGTCTTGAGGAAATCCACATTCAGGCTCAGTATGTGTGTGCCTATATTTATCTTCATGCTCATATGATCGTAGACAAAAGCACATGTGCATATTTATATAATTTTGTCATTAATTTATAAAAATAAGGTTATAGTATACAAATATAATATATCCTAAAATTATACAATACCTCTTCCTGAGCCTTCCTTTACTAAAAGAGGCTAGAAAGCTTAAGATGTGAACTTATAGCCAACATCTTTGCTGTTCATCTTTGTTGAGTGGGCAAGCATCTCAGAGTTGCTCAATTATATGCAAGAAGAAATCTGTTGCAAAAATGTCTAGGAAAGTTTTATTTCCTAATAAATGGAATAATTTTGGCTTTTGCTGTTGTTCTTCTTTTTTCTTCCTTCATTCTTCTTGGGAAGTAGAACTGAAACCAGAAAAGACAATGCTGTCTCTGGGTCATAATGGGACATGTGTGAGGACATAAGCTATAATGGTGGTGATGTCAGGATAGATATAGAAGAGACTGAGTGCCTGACAGCATTTTCATTGGCTGAAATAGTGCCAGCATATGTTAATATTTGAATTTCTAAAATAAACCCCAGTTTGCTTAAGCTGTGATCATTGGGTTTTCTCTCCTTTACAGCCAAAAATGTTATTAACTGATCCACAAACTTTTCTGCATCTTGCTTTTGTCACTCAAATCTTGTTGAAGTTCTAATTGAATACTTGCCATGGCAGCATGCTATTTTATGGTTTGAAATGATTATAATTTAGTCAATCTTTCTCCAATTAGTGCATAGTAAGTTTTTATCTAGTGTTTTTTTTTTTTTGTCTTGTTTTGTTGTATTAAATATCCTTAAAAATATATCTTTTGGGGAAGGTTGATGTCTCACTCCAATGCCCAGGCTGGAGTGCAGAGGCACACTCATGGCTATTCCAGCTTCGAGCCGCTGAGCTCTGGAGATCCTTCTGCCTCAGCCTTCCAAGTAGCCAGAACTACAGGCATGTGCTACCGCGCCTGGCTAATTTTTTTTTTATTGTACAGATGAGGTCTCACCAAGTTGCCCAGGCTGGTCTTGAACCCACGGGCTTGGGCAATCCACTTGCCTTGGCCTCCCAAAGTGCTGAGATTACAGGCTGAGTCACCAAACCTGACAGAAATATATCTTTATGTAGTAGAACTTTTATAAGATGAATTTCCAAATGTAGAATTGCTGTATTAGGGGTATATATATTTTTAATTTTAATAAATGTTTCCAGAATGTATTTCAAAAAAGCCAGTACTAATTTACATTTTACCAGTAATGTACAAGTATAACCTTTTCCTTCCCACTTCCCCACCAGCAATAGTTATTGGTCTTTTGCCAGTCTGATGTTTATAAAATCATAACGCATTGTTCGGTTATTTCATATGTTTCTGACTACTAGTGATTTTAAGTCTGTTCCTATACTTTATTGGCTATTTGGAATTATCCTTCTGTGAATTCATACTCATAATCTCATATATTTTCTTTTGGGAAACTTCTTTCTTGTCAATTTAAAAGAGATTTAAAAAATATTGCATGTACTAAATTTCACTATTTAGCACTGGAATTTGTTTATAGTATCTGCTATGAACTGAATGTTTGTGTTTTCTCAAGTTTACATGTTGAAATTGAATCTCCAGAGCTGAGCCTGGCCACCAGCGAGGAGATGCTGACCGCTGCTATTTTCTCTGTCCCAGGACCAGGCAGAGACTTGCATTGGCCTGTCCAGTTCTGTTTAGCTTCCTACCTGAGACCCAGAGGTAATCTCTGCACCCCACTGGGGTTGACCATTGCTAGCCCAGATAGGAAATGTCAGGAGTGGACACAGAGAGACAGGTGCCCCATCCCATGCTGGACCGGGCATGGATACATATGATCTGAGCGGAAGTTTTGCAGCAGCAGCAGCAGCAGAGTGGAGTGAGTCCAGGTCTGATTCACCCTCCTCCTACAGCATTCTGTGGGGCATCTGACCCATGCTAAGAGCAACTCCATGGACCTCTGATGAGGGGGGGGTCTGGATTCTGGAGCCCATTCCCTACTGCCTGGCATTCAAAAAACCTCAGTGGTGCTTGAGAAAGGAACCTGAAGTTCCAGAAACAGCCACAGAGGGAGTTCCTTTTTTTTTTTCTTTCTTTCTGTTTTGTACTTGTTTTGTTTTTGCTATTTTTTGTTGTTTTTTAGTTTTTCTGTTTGCATATGGGCATTTTTGAGGACAAGTGTATCATCAGGGTTTTTGTTTGTATATTTGTATTTTTTTGGTTTTCATTGTTTATTTCTTTGTTTATTTGTTAGTGGGTATGCCCATGTATTTTACTTTTCTTCTCTCTCTTGATTTTCTTTTTAGCTCCCTTCTTCCTTTTTTTCTATACTTTTCCTTTTTCTTATCTTATTTTGCTTTCAGAAGGCATGCATATGCCCACAATCAATGGACAGATTGTAAGGTAGTAGGAAGTGGGTTCCAGGGTCCCCACACAACTGTCAACAGATGCTGGGATCTGAAGATAACGTTTGAATCACAGCTCCCCCATCATACCTTAATCAAATCTCAAAACTGCAAAAAAGCACAGCCTTCTATCCCAAGGCTAACTTCAAAATTGAACAAACCCAGAGGATCTACATAAGGAAGAATAGGGGATTGAGAAAACAGAAATGAAAACTATCCTCCCATCACTGAGCTACAGAATTAAAGAAGAGGTAAAAGGGAGAAGGAAAACCATCACAAATGAAGAAGAACCAAAGGAAGACCAAAGATGAGTCCCATCCAGACTCCTGGGAAGACAGCACCTGAGAATATGGACTTCAGCACTCAAACAATGAATATCTCCCAGAAAAACTGGTCTCAAACCACAAACCCAGATATCAAGAGAGATAGATAGATACAGAGAGAATGAGTAGAAATGAAGAGAGACAAGAGGAAAGAATGAAGGAGTTGATAACTGAACTGATGGCAATAAAGATTACAGTAATGAAAGAAATAACAAACTGACAAGCATGGAAAGCAGAATTAACCAAGCAGAAGAATCTCAGAGCTTGAGGACCAAATATGGAACTAACCCAAACTCTTAAACATATAGGAAAGGAGCTTAAGAAGGCAGAACAAAGCCTTCAAGAGACGGGCAATTATGTCAAGAGGCTGAACTTATGATTAATTGGCATTCCTGAGGCAGATAGAGAGACAGAGACCACCCTGGAACAAACATTCCATGAAATTTTCCAAGAAAATTTCCCTCATCTCATCAGAGATGTGACCATTCAAATGCAAGAGATTCAGAGAACCCCGGCAAGACATCAAATGAGAAGACTAATTCCTAGACACATAGTAATTTGCCTACACAAAGTAGGTATAAAAGATAAAATTCTAAAGGCAGCAATAAAGAAAGTTCAGACTACCTACTGGAGAAAACCAATTCGAATAGCAGCAGACTTATCAACATAAATACTGCAGACTAGAAGAGACTGGAGTTCAGTCTTCAAAATTTGCAAAGATAAACAATTCCAACCAAGAATTTTGTGCCCAGCTAGGCTAAACTTCATCAGCAAGGGAGTTTTAAAATCCTTCCCAGGCATTCAATGTGTAAGAGTTTATGTTTTACCATGGAAAACTAACTTGAAAACCTAAATGAAACGGAGGACTTTCTGACATCACACAATCTCCCAAAGTTGAAACAAGAAAAAATTGAGATATTAAATAGACCAATAGCAACCAAGGAAATTGACTGTCATAAGTAAACTGCCTACAAAAAAAAGTCTTTGAACAGATTACTTTCTAGTGGAATTCTACAGAGCATACATGGAGAAGCTGATACCAATCCTGTTGAAAGTATTCCAGGAAACTGAGAAAGACAGAACTCTCCCCAAATCATTTTATGAAGCTAACATCACACTGATAACCAAACTGGGTAAAGATCCAACAAAGAAAGCAAACTGTAGGCCAATATCCCCGATGCACATAGATGTAAAGATACTTTTTTTTTTTTTGAGTTGGAGTCTCACTCTGTCGCCCAGACTGGAGTACAGTGGCCGCTCCTGGCCACTGCAGCCTCGACCTGCTGGGCTCTGGTGATCCTGCCACCTCAGCCTTCCAAGTAGCTGGAACTACAGGTCTCGAACCCGCAGGCTTAGGCAATCCACTCACCTCAGCCTCCCAAAGGTGTGGGATTATAGGCTGAGCCACCGAGCCCGGCGATGCAAAGATACTTAACCAAATTCTAGCAAATCGGATCCAATGACAAGTCTCAAAAGTCATCGACTATGACCAAGTAAGTTTCATCCCCGGGATGCAGGGCTGGTTCAACATCCATGACACCATAAATGTAATTAAATACATCAACAGATGTAAAAATAGGAATCACATAATTATATCGATTATATCATTAGACACATAAAATTTTTGATAAAATTCAGTATTCCTTCTTTTTTTTTTTTTGAGTTGGAGTCTCACTCAGTTGCCCAGACTGGAGTGCAGTGGCGCTCCCGGCCACTGCAACCTTGACCTGCTGGGTTCCAGCAATCCTTCCGCCTCAACCTTCCAAGTAGCTGGAACAACAGGAACGCGCTACCACGGCTGGCTAATTTTTTTTGATTTATTGTAGAGATGAGTTCTCACCAAGTTGTGCAGGTGGGTCTTGAACCCGTGGGTTCAGACAATTCACTCGCCTCGGCCTCCCAAAGCACGGGATTACAGGCTGAGTCACCGAGCCCGGCAACATCCCTTCTTGATACCCTTGAACATATAGGCATAGAGGGAACATATCTCAAAATAGTAAGAGCCATCTATGATAAACCCACAATCAACATACTGCCAAATCTGCAGAAACTGATAGAACTTCCCCAGAAAACCGGAACAAAACAAGGCTACCCACTCTCACCCCTCCTGTTCAACTTATTGTTGGAAGTCCTAACGAGAGCAATCAGACAAGAGAAGAAAATCAGAAGTATCCAAATAGGAAAAGAGGAAGTCAAGTTATCCCTCTTTGCTGACATTATGATTCTATACCTTGAAAACCTGAGATAATCTGTCAAAAATCTTCCTGCACTGATAAAGGAATTTGGCAAAGTCTCAGTGTACAAAATCAATATGCAAAAGACAGTCACTTCTTATACACCAACAAGTAACAGTCAGGGAACCAAATACAAGGCACAATCCCATTCAAAATAGCCACACACAAAATGAAATACTTTGGCATCTTCCTAACCAGAGAAGTGAAAGAGCTTTGCAATGAAAACTAGAAAACACTGCTCAAAGAAATCAAAGGTGACACTAACAAATGGAAAAATATTCCATGCTCATGGATTGGAAGAATCAGCGTTGTTAAGATGTCCATTCTACCCAAGGCAATTTACTGATTTAACACAATATCTATTAAAGTACCAACATCATTCCTCTCAGACCCAAAAATGACAATACAGAAATTCATATGGAAATGACCATGAATAGCCCAAACAATACTCAGTAAAAGAAACAAAGTGGGAGGTATCATGCTTCCAGACTTTAAACCTTATTATAAAGCTACAATGATCAAAACTGCCTGGTATTTGTACAAGAATGGGCATATAGACCAATGGACAGAATAGAGACTCTGGAAGCAAAATCTCAATTTCTCAACCAATTGGTCTTCAACAAAGCCTCCCCTAACAGCCACTGGGAAGAGGAGAACCTATTCAGTAAATGGTGCTGGTAAAACTGGCTGACAACATGCAGAAGATTAAACAAGTCCCCTACACGTCACCATGCACGAAAATCAACTCTAAATGAATCAAAGACTTTAATGTAAAAACTCAGTCTATAAGAAAAAGATACCTGCACATGCATGTTTATTGCTGCATTATTCATAATAGCAAAACATGGAACCAACTGTGCTGCCCATTGAAAGTAGACTGGATAAAAAAGTGGTACATATACACAATGGAATATTACATGGCCATAAAGAAGGACAAAATTATGAACGTCACAGCAACTTGGATGGATTTAGAGTCTATAATATTCTGTGATCTATCACAGAAACAAAGAACTGAGTACCATATGTTCTTACTCATAAGTGGACCCCGAACAAGTATCATAATACTATAAGAAAGGGATTGGCAGCAGTGGGACACTGCCAGGGGTTGGGGGATGGGGGCATACTTCATTAATAAGGGTACCTCCATCTCAAACCAAAGTGGAGAACAAAGTCAGGCCAAACTTTACCTGTACAATGATTATTTGTATACCTAATCCTGAATTGTATCCTACATCCTGAAAAAAACAAAAACCTCTGGTAAAATACAAAAAAGAAAAGAAATTGATTCTCCGAACTGATGGCATTTGGAGATGGAGCCTTTAGGAGGCTATTAATCCCATTAATGAGGGGATTAGTACTCTTATAAAGGAGAACCCAGAGTGCTTGTTTACTCCTTGTGATTATATAGCAAAAGGATGGTCCTCTGTGAACTAGGAAGTGGGTCCTCACTAGACACCAAATTTGCCAGCATGGAAATCTTGGACTTTCCAATCTCCAGAACTCTGAGAAATAAATTTCTGTTGTTTACAAGCCACTTAGTCTATAGTATCCTGCTAGAGCAGACGGAATGGACTAAGATAATGTCTTTTGCTATATTTGAATTTTTATATTGCTAAACACGTTTTTTAAAATACCTTATTTTCTAGTCTTGGGTAGAGGGATCTGCTTTACTATGGGATTATACATGAAGTCATCTAATTTTTCTTGCAGGCTTTATGTTTTTCTTTGTTTCTTCCTACATGTTCAATCTTTACTTTTGTTATGTAAGTTAGGTGTTCATTTTATCTTCATCCTGATGAGTAGCCAGTTGTGCCAATGACATTTTTTACATCCATCCTTCCTACTCTGAAATATCACTTTGTTGTATGTTACGTTCTTATATATTCTGAAATTTATTTTTAGATTCTCTGCTAATTTTTATTTGTGTGCTTTTCTATTTCTATACCAATACCACATATTGAAGGTATTATCAAGGCTTTATAGTATGCTGATTTCTGGTGTGACAAGTACTTTCTCATCAATTCTTTTTGAAACAATGTTGGATTTTGTCAGGCATTTAGTGCCCCTTATTCACTTTAAGATAAACCTTTTTAGCCGGGCTCGGTGGCTCAGCCTGTAATCCTGCGCTTTGGAGCCCAGCAGGTAGAGGCTGCGTTGGCTGGGAGGGTGCCACTGCACTCCAGTCTGGGCGACAGAGTGAGACTCCAACTCAAAAAAAAAAAAAGATAAACCTTTTTATCTTAAAAATTTTAATCTAATTAACCAAACTTTGTGTTTGTATTCTACTTTGAAAGCTTCATATTAAAGACATGATCAGAACTTTTATTTATATTTCTCTATATTTGTAAACCCTTAGTAAAACTAACAATTTTAATGTAAACCTTTTGACTCTATTACTGCTAGGTCAGTGTGCCAGTGTCATGGGGAAGATGCAAAAAATTGCAAAAGAGTAGGTTAGAAAAAGTTTATTTAGAAATAAATTGGAGAAAAAGGATTGATCCACGTCCTCAAGATTGAAGAGGGAACCAAACACTGAAGAACCATTTGGTGCCAAATGCTTGAAGCTGTGTTCTTGTAAGGCTTCTTTTAGAAGACTGGGAACAGCAGCATTCCTGTGAAATGTAACAGTAGGAGGGGTGGTTGTTGTAGTCATGGCGATTACCAGTTCAGGATGGCAGCAGCCAGGCAGGTGATTATGTAGGCCGGGAGAGCAGCCCAAGGTCTGTAAAACAAAGTTTCAAGACACAAATGTGAAGCTTCAAATGTCCTTAGATTTAGGGAATGAAAAGGCTGGGAGTGTGTTGTTTATGGGAAAATTGTAGGAGGACTACAGTCATAACTTATTTTTTTTAATCTTAGTGTCCAAATGTTTTGTCATGCAAGACAACTAGAAACTCATCCTTTAAGCAAGATGTTAATTACAAAATCCTAATGCCTGTTGGGGAGGGGAGAGTTAAAGTTTTACTAGTTTTACTTGTTGGTGACTTTAAGCGGTGGAGTTGATTACTTACATTAGAGCAAGAGAGCAGAGCTGATTATAAAATAAGTATGATTTACTAAAGCATACCACTAATTGTTAGTTATAACAAAACAAAAATTTAAGCCAATGCCCAGCTGCCTGTCCACAATGGCCAAGGTAACCCCATTTTGGCTTTTTTTCTTGTCCTTTTACTTACTAAATTTATTTATATTTAGTTTTTTAAATCGATATGAAGAATAATATTTTGTCATTTATCTTTTTAGTGTCTTAAAGCTTACACCAAAGATACTGATTTTTTTTTACATTTATTTTGTATCCAGCCACATTACCACACTTTAAAATTAAATCCAGTGACTTAAAAAAGAAAACAAAAGTTGGATTTTCTAAAATTGCAATCATATCAGTAATAAAGAGAAATTTTTTTTCACTTTTGTAATTTTTATGCCAGTTATGTATCTTTTCTGTCATACTGCCTTTGTGCAAATCTCCAAAACAACATTTTGAATATAAAAGTGATGGTAGGCATTCCTACACAGTTCCTAATTATAATTGAAATGTTTTCTATGTTTTATCCTATAGGATATTGTGTGGCAGTTATTCATTTTTTGATAAGCATTACAGTTGAGTAGTTTTCTTCGATTCTTATTTTATCAAAAACATTTTCATTTTACATTGAAGTAATTATTTCCTTTAGCTGTATATGAGGAAAACCAAGAGAGTTAAAATACATTGATACCAAACCTTTTCCTAGGTGAATAAATTCAGAATATCTGGGGATGGAGCTGGTTCATTATTATTTTAGGTACATAATTCTCATGAATATCTAGTATTGAAAACACTGATTTATCGATTGACCAACATGGTTTTCTCCTTTATTTTTAATTTTTGTAATTATGTGTTATGTTGCTATATTTTCTGATCTTAAATCTTCCTAGAATAAGTGAATAAATCCTACATCGTCATAAATATAAAATTCTTTTTAAATATTGTGGATTTTATTTTGCAATTATAGTCATAGATGTGATTAGTCGTTTTCTCCTTTTTTAATTATTTTTATTGGATTTTGGTGTTAACAGTATACTGACGTTATAAAATAAACTGGGAATGTCCATCCTTGATTCCTTAAACTCTTAGAGGAGTTTAAATAACACTAATATTATCTTTTCATTATAGTTTAGATAAATTTAACTGCAATCCCTTTGAGCCCTAGTTACTCTTTTAATGGCAGCTCTTTAATTATCTTATCATTATATTCTATGGTAATTTTTTGTTCAAAATTTCCATTACTTCTTAGGCCACCATGGTGATTTATATTTTGCTAGGAAATTATCCAGTTCCTCTGGGCTTTCAAGTTTATTGTCATACATTTGCCTGTGATATATTTCTCTTATACTTCTTTCTCGATCTCCTGTGCTTATGGTTGGATTTACTTTTTAATTCCTAATCATTTATGTATGAGTGTATGTGTGCCTATTTTTTCCTCTGAGAATAATTTTTCCCACAAATTCTCGTTTTCATATTCAAGTCCTTTCATCATTATGAATATCATTTTTCTAGTTTGTGCTGTTTTATTTTGTAGTCACTTTTCTACTTTTTCAATGTTGAATTCTATCTTCCTCTCTTTTTCATCTTTCTTCTTCAGCCATAAAAGCATTAAAGATATATATTTTCTTTTCATTAGAGTTTTTATTTTGACTTCTAGGTTTTAGTAAAGTATCTTATTGTCATTTATAAATATTATTTTCATCTAAGAATTAATCAGAAAATTTTCCTGATAGTATTTATCAAAAATATATAGCCTATGAAACATATAGGTTTTATTTCATTGCATAGTTATTTAAAAATTAAAAGAGTTTCTTCAAGGAAAATACAAATATGATTTGCAAAAATATATAATATAAAAATATATGCTCATTTTCTTTCAAGGCATGTGAGATCTGCTGTATATCTCTTATACCATTATCATTTATGTTTTAAATTTTATTTAAGGATAGCTTATGTACAATAAATTGCATATATTTCAGTGTAAAGTTTGATGAGTTTGGACAGATACATACCCCTACCACCATAAGCAAGATATTGATCATTCCCTTGACCCCCAAAGGTTTTCAGGGAAGTGATTTCAAAGGAATGGAGTCTACTCTTCTCTCCAGGCCTATCCACAGAAAACCACTTATCCCCTTTTTGAATATCAATGACATTTTATAGAATTGGTATATTAATGGCATTTTATATAAATGGAATCATATGATATTCTCTCTTTTAAAATCTGAATCTTTTCCTGCAGAATGATACATTTGAGATTTATTCATATTGTTACTATATCAGTTGTTTTTATTGTTGAAAAATGTTTCCCAGTATGCAAATATCACATTTTGTTTATCTACTCATCGGTTGAAAGACATTTTAGTTGTCTCCAATTTTTAGCAGTTACAAATAAATTGGCGATGAGCATTTATGTAATGCTTTGTGTGAACATATTTTCTCTTCTGTTAGGTAAATATTTAGGAGTAGAATGGCTGAACTGTATAGTAGGTTTAGATTTAACTTTTTAAGAGACTACCAAAGTGATACTCAAAGTGGTTGTACCATTTTGCATTCCTACCGGCTGTCTTATAAGAGTTCCGTTTATTTCACATCCTCACTAACAAGTGATGTTGTCTGTTGGGTTTTTTAATTTTAACTAATGGCTCTGTAATGATATTTCATTATGATTTTAATATGTGTTTCTTTGATGACCAATGATGTTGAGAAAGAAAAAAACTTGGCATTTGAGGAATGCAAGTCCCTTTAAATTATTAGTCCCAGAAATGGATTTAAAATATAACAGCAGTTACACCTTACTTCCCCTTGAGGTAAATAAGTACCTCCTGAAGCCATTTACTATGCAGGCTCTAAACTAACTGTTGCCAAGTAGCCATAAAACACATACACTTCATATTTCAACAATGCATACCTAATTAGTAACCAATGTTATTTCTGTAATCAGTATACCACAAAAATAACTTCGAAAATTATCCCCTCTCCTGATTTTTTTCCTTTAAAAACTCTATTTTGGTCTCCAGAGTATTTCCTAGGCTATTTGGAAGTGTATCCTGAGTGGCAGTCCTCAGTCTTGGTCCAAATAAACTCTCTATATTAATTTTGTCTCAACTTCTTCCTTTTAGGTCAAAAAGTTTCTTTTCATGTACTTTTAAAAGCATTACTATGTATTTTGGAGGAAGCAGTTCAAACATTTTGCCCATTTATTATTGTTTTTTTTTGTTGTACTATCAAAATATAAGGGCTCTTTCTATATTTTTGTTTCAAGTCCTTTGCCTGATATATGTGTAGAGAATATATTCTCCTGTTCTGTGGATTGGCTTTTTGTTCTCTTACTGGTGAATTTCAAAAAAACAAAAGATTTTAATTTTGATAAAGTCCAATATGTCAATTTTTCGTTTTAGAGATTGTTCATTTTATGTTTTATCTAAGAAATTTTTACTTTACCAAAGGTAGCACAGGTTTCCTTCAGTGTTTGAATTTATAAGTCTTATAGTTTTAGCTTTTTTACTTCTACAATCAATTTTAAGTTAATGTTTTGCATGGTCTCTTTTGACCTTTGTCAAAAGTACACACTTCCAGATTCTCCATAACAACAATCTCTGATCAGAGCATACCTAAGCCTTCCCTTTTCTCCTCTGTAAAGCTTTCTAACTCCCTTGCCTGCCTTTGTATTTCTGCCAAATGTAAATGGTGGTGGCTGACTTCCTAGCTATAACAAGTTCTGAATAAACAGGCTTTACTTGTTCACATTCATGTGGTCTTCACTTATTTACATATAAGTCTTGAAATAAAATAGTGTAAGTCCTCCAACTTTGTTATTATTACAATTTTCATTAATTGTTCCACAGTGTTGCATTTCTATATGCATTTTAGAATCAATTTTTCAATTTATGCAGAAACTGTTGGAATTTTTATTAGAAATACATTTAATTTATATCTTCTGTCTTTTATTTTTGCCTTTCTTGAGCAACTTTTATTTGTATTCTAATACAAATATTTTCTGGAGCTCCTTTTGCTTGTATGTTAAATCTCTCATAGTCATACTTCAATTTATTTTCATCTTTATTTGCCTTGTGATTTTTATCTTTTTATTACGTATCTCTTCGTACTCTAAATTTTTTTTCAGACCATTGAATTAGGTCTCAGAAATGATCTTTAACAACTCTTTTAATTCATCTACTAAATAATTTAGTTGGAATCCATTTTTTTTATTTTTGGAAAGTATTTTTGGGGGAGTGGGGGTGGAAATGGAGGGTATATGTGCAGATGTCTCTAAGCTTTCGTTATTTTTCCTTTCAAATTGTCATCTGTCTCTTCCAGCATCTACCAAGGGTTGGTTCTGTGTTCATTTTGTTTTGATTAGTGTTCTCTTTCTGGCTGCTATGCTGCTTTGAGGTATTGTTAACCTGAAGTACATCTGCCTGCTTTCTAGCCCCTTTGTTTACCCACACAAGGGGGGGATTACGTCACTCTCCTGTTAAAGATCCTCTGGGAGCCCGGGTGATCTGGCACACACTGAGACTCTGGCAATCTGTTCTATTCCCAAGATCCACATCTTAGTTGAGTTTCTTGCCCCAGGGCTTTATACAGCGGTCTTAATATGTCTTCCTAGATCATGACAAACAAAACTCCTCCCTCATTCTCTTCACCAGAACTTCTTCAAATTCGCACTGAGCCACAGATTTTCTGGGCTTTGATTTGAATGAAATAAAAAGATGTGAATGGAGCATAAGAAAGTGCATTCAAGTCACCATTCTTCTGAAATCCCTATGGGCATCTTTCCAGGTCATTACTTAAAGAACCAGCCCTTTTTAAGTGCTACAGAGAAACAGAGTCAGTTTTAGGTTAAAATATAACTTAAAGGTCATCTGGTCCAATGCCTCCTCTGATGAGTCCGTTTTTTATAATGCATTTTGACAGTTGGGGGGGGCGGGATGTAAAACAGCAGTTAGGGAGGGGTAAGGAAGAAATCATGCTTTCTAGTAAGTTTCAGGCCCTTGCCTGAAGGACAGTCTCCTGAGGAAGAAACTCAGATAAGGCAAATGTAAGTTTTAAGAGTGATCAGCTCTTCTTAAAGATCTCCTGGGATTCTGAGTTTGAGTGTTCTTTTTCACAGGAACCCCAAATCTCTCTTGAGGTTCATATTCCGTTTTTCCTTCCCTTGGAACCCTGTGAATGTTGCCTACACATTACCTGGAGTTGGATAGTTTGTTTTTTCTTCCTCTTTGGACATCTTCTTGCTCATTAAAATTGCTATAGTTTCAAGAGAAGGAAAAGAACATTTGTACACTAATCAGGTTTGTAATTCCCTGGATGCCATTAGATAAGTTTTGATAAAGAAGGAGGCTGAATTAACTTACTAAAATGAAGATTTGAGATTCATCTTTTCCTTATATTACATTGACCCATTCTTTTTTGTGTGTGTGTGTGAAAATGATTCAAACTTATTGTGGAAAAATGAGCAATAGAAAAATATAAATAAGAAACTTAAAAAAGCTTCAAGTCTCAATATTTCCAAATGACCCTTTTCCTCAAATATTTCTCTGTGTGCTTGTAATTTTATATAAGTGTTATCAGATTACATGTTGTTTTGTAATGCCAAGGGTTCAGTCAAGGTCCTGTTGCTCGTTGCACAGAAATCCAATCACTGAGACACTGAGTATTGCCCGGGAAGAAGGCTTTTAATTGAGTGATATCAGCCAAGGAGAATGGGAGATCAGTCTCAAATCTGCCTCCCCAACTGATTGAAATTGAGGGTTTACATAGTTGGGGGGAGTGTAAAACACCAGTTAGGGAGGGGTAAGGAAGCAGTCATGCTTTCTAGTAAGTTTCAGGCCCTTGCTTAAGGGACAGTCTCCTGAGGAAAAAACTCAGATAAGGCAAATGTAAGTTTTATGTTTTAAAACTGGGAGGTTCAATTTCTACGTTTATATTTTTTAAAACCATAAATATCAGTTCTATGGGGATATTAGGCTTTCATTTAACAAGACACTTCCCATAGCATTTTTAGTGGCCACTGATACTGGTGGGGTATGGTGTGTTGCTCTGTGGGTTCTTGATTTCACCACAGAAAAGAATTTCAGAGCAAATCCAAAAATCCAAAGTATAGTTTAAGAAATAATTTATTAGAAAGAAAAGAGGCACACTCAAGGAAAAGTGTGGGTGCCTTAAAAAAAGGACACATGCATGCTTTTGACAAGAAGCTTCATGTACTTTTACAACAATGATTAAGCAAACCATGAGCTAAGAGGAGAGGGCTGCAGGTATCTGGTCATGAGTTTTGATTACCATCTCCTCAACCTGTCGAAGTCACAAGGATCTTCTAAATAATGGAAGTTATAGTCTAACTAAATTTGGGTCTATCTTAGAACATCATGTCTGTGTTTGGGGTAATTCCCTATTGTTTTGGTGATTTACTGTTCTGGTAGTTCCTCATTCCAAAGTTGGTCAGGTCTGATAAACCTGGTCACTTGGGTGAAGGTTGTGTATGGATAAGAAAGATGTCGGAATGCTTAGCCTATTTTAATTTAGACCTGCCCACAAAAAGCTGTCTAACTAATTCAAAACTATATTAACTACTCTTGTCTCAGCTATATACAATTTCTTTGTGTGAGTGAACTATGATTTGCTAACTCAACAATATAATTAACAGTGAATATGTTGGGTTGTTTTTAGGTTGCTCATTAACTCTATATGAACAAAATAATGCTCCTCTGAACATTTCTGTACATTTTTTGGATTACCCCCTTAAATTATTAACATTGAGATACTCCAGGTCACAGAACATATCCATGTGAAATGTTTGTGCCTATTGACAAACTTTCCTTCAGAAAGTGTAAGCCAAAAAAAAAAAAATGACCAAGGCAACGTCTCAATCAATTTAAAGGTTTATTTTGCCAAGGTTTTAGGAAGCACCCAGAAAAAAAGAAACACAAGTCACCACAGCATTGTGACCCATGTTTTTTTCAAAGAGGACTTTGAAAGAATTCAGTATTCATAGAAAGTAGGATTTATTGAGAGGTCAGAAAAGCTCCCACAGTGAGAGGGGACCTGAAGAGGTTGCCTGAAAGAGTGAACAGGTGGGAAAGGAGAGGAAAGAATGGGAGGTAGGTAATAAGGGAGAAGCTGTTCACATTCTTGTGAAAACTTTTGATCTGTGCTCACTGATTTTACATTTTGCGTATGACAGAGAGGGGAGAGGAGCTATCACTCATGTGTCTCTATGCTTGATAAATCTGCATTTCACATAAGGTAAACATGTGGGAAGATAGAATGGAGAAAGATCCAGCAGAACTCTGTTTGAGGCCTGTCTATAGGCGAGCGATGCATTTTGAGAGATTTTAGGGCCCACAAGGAATTTTCTTGTGAGTAATTTGTGAGAAAGGCCATCCAGGAAGCCATGTAGTCTTCTATTGCCATCCATCTGGGAACCAAAAAGAAGGCAGTTTTTTGTGTGGATTCAGTTCCCAAGCTCAGCTTTTCCCTTGGCATACTGAGTTTGGGGTCCTGAGATCTTGGTTGTTTTTTTCCGGTTTTGGTTTTGGTTTTGGTGTGTGTGTTTTCCACAAATGGAAAAACTAATTCATATGCCCACCAAAAGTGCCAGCATTGAGCACTGTCCATCTAACTCAGCCAATCAGAAGACTGAAAAATTACCTGGTTTTCTAAAGTCCTCAATTACTTTTTTCTAATTCTTATAGTTTTTGTATTCTTCTAGATGAAGTTCAGAAGAGCTTTAAGTTCTGAAAAAAATCCCCATAGGGATTAATACAATATAATATTGTGCCAGGGATTATTTTGATTTCTTTATACAAGTCTTATAACCTTCTTTAAAATCTTATTTCTGGGTATTTTTCAAATATATTCTGTATTTGCTATTGTGGATAGAGGCTTTTCCTGCTAAATGTAATGTTCCTTTGTCAAAAACTTATCTTTCTTATAATTCTAAAATGTAATGTATGCCTTTGTAGGAAATAGAAAAAATATTTTTAAAAATTTTGAAGAAGAAAACTGCTTATATCTCACTTATTAGATAAAAAAAAAATCTTTGTAATTATTTTGATACTTTTTGGTCTTGTTTCTTTTCCTCCCTATATATCTACATATAATCCTATTTTCTACTTTTTAATTTTATATTATAACATAAAAATTTTCCTCTCACTCTCATAAACTTTCTAAAGACATTTAATTTCTATAATGCTTGTCATCAAATAAATGTAATTAATGGCATACATTTTATATTATTCCCTCAGTGTTCAACAGATAAATCTTATTCTTTGACATTAAAAACCATGTTTTATATTTCTTTTTGTGTTGATCTCAAAGTACCTAAAGCTGGAATGGATACATTATAAGAGCTTTATACTATCTCTGTTAGTTAAAAAGTGATTTTTTTTACTCCCAGTTTTAGCAATAAGGTTGTGTTGTCTCTAGCAAGTTATCGCTCCTCTCTAGGCCTTAATTGTCTTATTTGTAAAAAATTAGCTTGGAAAATTTTGACTCCTCTTCCTCTGTTATCAATGTCAACATCATTGTTCATATTTATTGGATATTTAACTCATGCAGTCATTGTGTTAAGCGCATTACGTGTATAATCTTAGTTATTGTTCACCATAAACTATACGGATGGGGGAGTGATGGTCTATGGTCACACAGCTAGTGTGTGGTAGGTATCAAACAAATGTATCTGTGTTATAAAGTCATATTCTTAACTACTGTGTGCTGTTGTGATAGCCAAAATCTCTTCTGATGCTAATGGTTTAGAAACCTATAACCCTAAATTAGATTGTAGTATCTCTTTTAAACTTTATCTTGTTTCTGTGGTTGACAGGAGTGGACCATAAGTAAGTAACACTGTCTAAACCAGGCATGTCCAACCTGAAGCCTGCGGGCCTCATGCAGCCCAGGACAGCAAGTAATGTGGCCCCACCACATCTTTTAACATCATATTAAAACAATCACTAGAGAAGCCTTATTATGTATAAATACTAACTATATTATATCATTAAGTGTGGCTCAAGACAACTCCTCTTTACTCAAAGCCAAAAGGTTTGACAGCCCTGGTCTAAATTCTGATCTTGGTTTACTACTGCTATCGCTAAGAGACATTTGTTTTATGTTTTAAAATAATGACTCAACTTACATTTTCATTATTTTAAATGTTACATTTACTCTATTTTTATAATTTACTTTTTTTAGAGTTGTAGGGTACAAGTGAGGATTTACTACATAAGTAGATTACATGCAAGTGCAGTTTGGGCTTCTAACTGGACCTCTCTTCCCCGATTTGGGACCAAATACCCAGTGTGATACCACATTCCCTCTTCTCTCCTTCCTCTCTCCTCCCCCAGCAGTGTCCAGCATCTGCTGATCCCACACTTGTGCTTGTGTGACCAGTGATCAAGGCCCACTATGAGTGAGAACACGCAGTACTCATTTCTTTGTTTCCGTGACAGTTCACTTAGTATGATGGTCTCCAGCTACACCCATGTTGCTGAGAAGGCCATAATTTTGTTCTTCCATATGGCTGCATAATATTCCATTGTGCATGTACCTCATTTTGTTTATCCAGTTCACTTTCAATAGGTATCTGTGTTGGTTCTTTGTTTTTGCTATTGTGTAAAGTGCAGCAATAAACATATGTGTGCCATTGTCGTTTTTTGTAGAGTGATTTATATGTGTTCCTCCGGGTATATTCCCAGAAGAGGAATTGCTGGATCATATTGAAGTTCAATTTGTAGTTCTTTGAGAAATTGCCATATTGCTTTCCACAAAGGTCATGCTAGCTTACATTCCCACCAACAGTGTAGAAGTGTTCCCTTTAACCCAGCAATCCCCCTATTGGGAATATACCCAGAGGAACTCAAATCATTCTACAGAAAAGATGCCTGCACAGCATGTTTGTTGCAGCTCTACTCACAATAGCAAAAATATGGAACCACTCATGCTGCCCATCGAAGCTAGATTGGATTAAAAAAATGTGATATATATATATACAATGGAATATTATGCAGCCATAAAGGACAAACATATGGACTTTGCAGCAACTTGGATGGATTTAGAATCGATCATACTTAGTGATCTATCACAGAAACAAAAGACAGAGTACCATATGTTCTCACTCATAAGCGGACCTTGACCAATTATCATAATACTCTAAGAAAGGGATTGGCAGTAGTGGGAAACTGCCAGGGGTGGGAGAGTGGGATTGGCAGTTGAGGGAAACTGCCAGAGGAGGGAAGAACACACCTTATCACAAGGGTACCTGCATAATGAACATTTGTATACCTAACCCTGAATTGTACCCCACATCCTTAAAATAAAAAAATTAACCATTTGAATTTAACCTTAACATAATAAAGTTTATATTTTACTTCTTAAAAAAAGAAGTGTTCTCTTTAGAGACACTTAATTTTATTATCAGAATTTACTCTGGACACCAGCAATTATTGAGGTGGCCATTGGATTATTTCCGAGAATCCATATGGTAGAATAAATAACCTCATGAGATCCCTGTGACTGTAGAGTTTTTTGACTGTAAGATGTGGGGAAGGAAAAACTTTTCCTCTACACACTTAGGATTTTAAATTTCCATCAGCCAAACTGACAAAAGAACAACGAGCAAGAGAAAAGGCATATACATTATAGGTACATGAGGGTTTCACTGAAAAGAAGTGAAAACCCAAAGAAGCAGTTACATTCTGGGTAACTCATGATAAATGTCGTCAAGTACTTGACAAAAGAAAGGAGTTCAGGCTTCTAGGGACCATAACTTGTGAGAAGGTGACTAGGAAATGTATGGAGACAACTAATGGTAGGGAAGAGTTACCGAATAACAGTTTTTTATACAGACTCATGTTGGTACCATTTCTGCCACTGATGATAAGAGTTTTTCTCTTTTTTCTGCTATGGAAGAGGAGGGACACCTACACAAGGGAAATTCATCCCTGCTTTTAGGCAGATGGGAGAGGACAGAGAGCTCTTCCTGTGTCTCATTTTTCTCCATTGCTTTCAGGTCAAAATAATCCTTATGCCAAAGTGACATATTTTGGGATGGACTCTGATCCCCTTTAGAGGGAACATGGAATCCCAGTTTCTAAATGTGGCAAATAACTCTAATGTTCATGGCATCCAGTTTTCCATCTGATTCTTACATTTTTCTCACCACTCACCACCTCTCTACCTCTTGTCTTTGTTTCCAATATGTTCTTGACACTTCTTCATCTTTTTATTGTTGTTATTGTTCTTTTCTACTTTCCTCATTGTCTTCTGCCTTTTTTTCCTCTTTAATGAATGGCAAATGCATTCTGCTCTCAAATACATCTTTTTACCTCTTAGTTGGTTGACTTCTAAGCCCTTGGAGAAAATGGTTGATATCACTTATCTTTCTATTGTTTTTCTGTCAGGCAGTTCTGCCTGGGAGCCCAGCTACATTTTACAATATTAATGATGTGCTGTAAGAACCTAACATAACATTTTATAACCCTATAACAAATCTTATTATCAGATGACAATGAGGTACAGTACATTAAATATTCATCATCCTTGGTTTACTTTAAAACTTTAACAGGGGATAAGGCACAGAAGCTGCTTCAGACTAATTACTGTTCTAAATATATAGCTTGGTTTTCAATATTTAATGGGGACCTCATAAAACCGTGATTGAAAACAATGCAGTGTATCAATCAGATGCCCTACTGACATGCACCATGAAAAAAGTCCCCTGTTATTTTATAGACAGTGCTGTTCTGTTTCTGAAGTAGTGGAAGCACTACTCAGAGGGTACACAGTAGTTCTCCAAGTAATCAGCTTGCACTCTTCATATTACTCAAGTTGAAGGTTTTACTTTTGTTTATTGGTGTCCACATAGTAAAAGGCAGAGTTTCTGCCTTCAGTATCTGTGATCTCATCTCTCATACCAGCATACCTAGGTTCGTACGTGACTTGATATTGCTGAGTAGAGCATCTCCCTGGAGGTTTTGTAGTGGTAGAAGGGGGAAAAAAACCCACAATCATCACTGTTCAACATTATCTGTTATTGATTGTAGGTCAATAGATAAAGTTTGGCACAGGAAGATAATAAAAGCCTTGATTCCTATGGTTCAGGTCTTAGCTCTTAAAAATTTACTTACTTTGTTTCCTTGGGGATGTTATTTGGTCACTTTGTGGGGTAAGGTGGATAAACATAAAATTCTCATCATAAGGCAGGAGTCAAAACAATTCTCTGATCACACTCAGCTGTAATTCTCAAAGTCTCTACCCAACGAGAAAGAGAGAACAAGAACTAAGAAAGTTCTTTTAATAAGTTAAAGTCAGGGATTGAATCTTCTGGGTCTTCCAAGGAGTCTCAAACTTTGAACTTGCTTTAATGTGTTCTTGGACTCAGAGTGTTCCCGAGGCATATGGCAGAATAAAACAGTTTTTTAAATATAATGTTCAATATAGCCAAAAATTCCATATATGAGAAAAGTCTCCATAAATAATAATCAACAAAGAGACCATTAAAAATTCCACAAAGATTTCAAATATTTATATTGACAGAGGCAGATCTGTTAATAATTATGTTTAAGAAGTATAATTCAAAATTTAAGTAATTTGCAAATAATAAGATACTGCGGTAAGTGATTTAGTGAATTTGAAAATGAACCAAATGGCACATCCAGGCACAAACAATTCATTTTTGAATTAAAAAAAATTATTTTTGAAGCAAAATGACTGAGATTGAAAACCTAGTGGTAGGAATAGTAGATTAGATATAGCTGATAATAGAATTCATGAACTGGAAGATTGGTTAGAGAAAATTACACATCGTATAACACAGAAAAAAAGAGATGAAAACACAGAAGAAAAGATAAGAGATATAGATACAGTGAGAAGGCTTAACCTATATTTAATTGGAGTTCCAGAAGGAATGGGGCAAGAGAAAATGGGAAACGAGGAAAATATTATAAAGGATAAGGTAGCAGTTTTACATTTTGTCCATATTCTTTGACATTTCTTCTTCTACTGAATGGAGCACAATCACCTCTTCTCTGAGTGTGGACTATATGTGCTGACTTCTTTCTTTTTTTTTTTTTTGAGTTGGAGTCTCACTCTGTTGCCCATACTGGGGTGCAGTGGCAGCTCCCAGCCACTGCAGCCTCAACCTGGTGGGCTCCAGTGATCCTTCCGCCTCAGCCTTCCAAATAGCTGGAACTACAGGCGCGCGCTACCACGTCCGGCTAATTTTTTGATTTATTATAGAGATGAGGTCTCGCCAAATTGCCCGGTGGGTCTCAAACCCTCGGGCTCAGGTGATCCACTCACCTCAGCCTCCCAAGGCGCGGGATTACAGGCTGAGCCACTGAGCCTGGCCTGACTTACTTCTAATGACTAGAATATAGTATAAATGATACTGTGCAACCTCCAAGGCAAAGTCATTAAAAGAATGACTTTTGCCTAGCTTTCTGTCTCAGATTGCTGGATTGCTTGTTCTGTGGAAAGTCAGTCATCATGTGAGGACATCATACTGCATTGCGAGGCTTTCGGTCAAAGCTGGCACCCACTTGCTAGCTGTGTGAATTAGTCACTGTGAATTCTCTAATACCAGTCAATCCTTCAGACTGCAACCTCAGCTGATGTGTGAAAGTAGCCTTAGAAAGGGCAGCTTCTGAACCAGAACTGTTCAGCCAAGGCCACCCCTGAATTTCCTTTCCACAGAAACTGTGAGAAATAACAAATGTTTATTGTGTAATTTCTTTTTTTTTGAGTTGGAGTCTCACTCTGTCACCCAGACTGGAGTGCAGTGGCTGCTCCCGGCCACCGCAGCCTTGACCTGCTGGCCTCCGGCGATCCTTCCGCCTCAGTCTTCCAAGTAGCCAGAATTACAGGCTACTATGTGCTACCACGCCCAGCTGATTTTTTTATTTATTGTAGAGATGAGGTCTCGCTGCCCAGGCGGGTCTTGAACCCGCGGACTCAGGCAATCCACTCACTTCAGCTTCCCAAAGGCGCGGGATTACAGGCTGAGCCACCGAGCCTGGCTTATTGTGTAATTTCATATGCACTCATAGGTAACTAACAGAGAGAATGATTCAAAATTTTTAAGCACCAATGATAGATATCAGTCAACAAATTCGTATTCAAAATATTTCAAGAAGGATAAATAAAAAGAAGCGTAATGTAGTGAGAATGGAAAAAACGAAAGAGAAAAATCTTCAGAGAAGTCAGAGAAAACAACTTATCTTCATAGGGAGTAGTTGCTAGACTAGAGGTTAGCACAACTTCCTCTTTTAAATAGTTCTTTTGGGCTTGAGGGCCACGTGGTCCTTGTTACAACTAATAAATGTTGCCATTATAGTGTGAGGAGAGCCAAACCCTATATGGAAATGAATAGATATGGCTTCAGTATAGTAAAACTATTAAAGTAGGCTGCAGGCTGGACTTGGCCAGGGGATATATACAGTGAAAGCCAGTGTCTCAACAACAAAATAGAAGCTAGAAGGCAGAGTATCTTCAGTGTGATAATAGAAAATAATTGTTAGTCTAAAATTCTATGTTAAAACATATTTTAAGAATGGAGGTAACATTAAAATTTTTTTCACAGAGTCAAAAATTGAGACAGTTTGCTACCATCAGATCCTCACTAAAGGAAATTCTTTTTTTTTTTTTGGGTTGGAATCTCACTTGGTCACCCAGGCTGGAGTGCAGAGGCACACTCACGGCCACCCCACCTGCTGGGCTCTGGAGATCCTTCCATCTCAGCCTTCCAAGTAGCTGGAACTACAGGCATGAGCTACCACACCTGGCTAATTTTTTATTTATTGTAGAGACGAGGTCTTGCCAATCCACTCGCCTCGGCCTCCCAAAGTGCTGGGACTACAAGCTGAGCCACCGAGCCCAGCCTAAAAGTAATTCTAATGGAGAAATCAGAGCAGAAGAAAAATGGTCTCAGATGGAAAGTCTGAGATGCAAAAAGACATATAAAACAATAAGGATAAATTATAATGAAAATAACAAAAATAATAGTAATATCTTGTGAACTTAAGAAACAAAAATAATTGTATAAGAAATGCATTCAGTTAAGATAGTAGTAAATAAGTTACCAGAATTGTCTGTAAGGAACAATAATGACATTGTTTGACAGTACATTTGAATAAGTTAAAGGTTTGAATAAGTTATTGTAATTTCTAATGTGCCCATTAAAAATAGGAACCAACTATGTAATCTCCAAAACTAGAAGAGGTTAAGAACAATGGAATGACAATAATGAATCCAAAAGAAGACAAAAGTGGAGAGAAAAAGGAACCTATAACAGGTGAGACAAATAGCACAAAATGAGACAGTTGATATCAAACCTAAAGATATTATTATTATTATTATTATTTATTTTGAGTTGGAGTCTCACTCTGTTGCCCAGACTGGAGTACAGTGGCTCCTCCCGGCCAC
>NW_007247245.1:90156-112925 GCF_000164805.1 Carlito syrichta | reverse complement strand
GTAGCTGGAACTACAGGCGCACGCTACCACGCCCGGCTAATTTTTGATTTACTGTAGAGATGAGGTCTCACCAAGTTGCTCAGGCGGGTCTCGAACCTGTGGGCTCAGTCAGTTCACTCACCTCATCCTCCCACGGCACGGGATTACAGGCTGAGCTACCGAGCCCGGCTTAAGTATATTATTAATCACATAAATGTAAGTGGACAAAAACTTCAGTTGCTAGAATTCGATTATCCCACAGGATTTAAAAACAAAAACCCTCCTATATGCAGCTTATAAGGGAGAAATCTCAAAGACAGCTTCACTAGTGTGTGAAGTACAGTGTTGAACAAGAAATAATTCTAGCCTTACCCCAACTCTTCCGGAGATCAGTGTTACGTGAGATAGCATGCAACAATATAAGAAGCAGATCAATCTTGGTTATGACAATAAATGCAAAAATCCCAAGCAAAATATCAGCAAATGGAATCATCATATAAAAAAGGTAAAAATCATTATGTAATATGTAAAAAGCCTACTTGCTTATCCAAGGGACGTTAGGTTTTATTTAACAGTAGGCAATTAATCATACAATCATTTCAGTAGATGCGGAGAGAATGTTTGCTAAAATTTAATATTCATTTATATGAAACCTCTTATCTAATAAGAAAATAGACAGGGACTTTTACAACTTGATAAATAGTAAACATTATATTTAATGGTGAAATACTAAAACTTTTCCCTTAATGTTGGCTACATGATGATGTCTACTATAAACATTATGTTATCCATAGAACTGGAGATTCTGGTCAGTAAAATTAGGGTTGAAAAAAGGTATAAGGAAAGGAAAAGAAGAAACAAAATTTCATTATTTTTAGATGATGTGGAAAATATAAAAGAATCTACAGCAAATTATTAGAGATGATAATCTTAGCAAGGCTGTTGGAAATGAAACCAATATACTAAAACACTTCACTATGGTGTTATAATTGGGATCCAAAAATTCAATCAGTAAAACCAGAGCTCATCTCTGGTATACCAGAAATGTAAAAGTAAAAGATTTCAGGCCATCTGTTTTGATACACAAAGCACGAAAATAAAGCTAAAACATGCTGTACTCAGTTGACTATACGGTAACCAAAGAAAGTCCCACATGATCACAAAGCAAAAGCTGTCTGTTTCTGTGTCCCTCCAACCTTTAGAGGAGAACTTTGGCCCACATACCTCTGAGAGAATAGAGGCCAGATAGAAGAGTGAAACACCAGTTGCTCTATGTGCGAATTTGCATGATTACAGAGCATGTTATCACAGAGTTTTACTGTGAAAATCCAGTTGTTTTTCCATTAACCAGAAACAAAGAGAAAGTGGAATTAAAGAAAACATACCATCATAGGTCTATCAAGTACCTAGGAATAAATCTAATGAGTGCTGTGTAAAACCTTTTCAAGGTGGACTACATTGTTGAGGTTAGAAACAAGTTTCTGAATAATGAGCTTAAGGCAAGTCAGCTAATTAACAGAGTTGGGTGTGCAGGACCACACAGAGGCAGCTATAATTGTTATGCTTGTACAGTCTGCCAGAATGCTAGTACCCAGTGTGTGACCAGCCTGGAGGACAGATGTGAGCTGAAAGGCCACATTTGGCCAATGAAGTCCAGCCAAAAGGAAAGGTCTGGATGTCAGCCAGGCTTTGACACCTACAGATGCTTAATCAGATGGCACCCACACAGAGAGGGCCCAGGAATGCCAGCCTGAGCCAGTGCCTGACTCCAGATCATCAGAAATTTGAGTCAAGAAGAGAGCTAGGAGACGGCCTCTGTCATGCTCTTTCTTCTGAAAAGAGTTTTTGAGGCATTATCCTGAAGCCAAGAATGTGAAATTAAAATAACTGATATTCAGTCCCAACTGTGCTGATTCTGGATAAAGTGGTCCATCAAAGGCCAGGAGGTAAGTAGAGCCAGACTCACATGGGTCAGAGGTGGGTGTCTGGGATATGAGTCTCACACCATAGAGCCAGTAAGGTTAAGGCACCTCCAGTGTTCTGAGGCCGGGAGTGGGAAATGTTTCTCAGCCTTCCAGTCTGGGAATCAAAACTATACAACTGAAGAGTTTTTGGAGGAAATTTTGGAGCTAAGCCAAGTTCAAGTAAAACAAAGGACAGCAGGAAAAATCACTGATAACATTGGTGAATTCAGCAATCTTGAACTCGTGAAACTTCCTTGTCATATTGAATTATGTTTGGAGCAAGTCTGCTATAACCCAGACACACACACAAGTAAGCAAGCAAGCAACCAAACAACTATCTTTTCTCCATTTATCAGAATTTTAAACTGGCATTTTTGTCTAGCAGAAGTAGGTTAGCACTCTCTACAGCACATAATGTGCTGTTTGGAAAGCATTTGGTGCGATTCACCAAACCTATTCATGTTGAAATGAGATAGCTGGTTTCCTGGGATGTTATGTAAGAGATTCATACCCTAGGACTGAACTAAAAAATGGACATATTTCTTCCCGATACTATGGTTATGGTCCCTTTCTACTGATGAGGAAACTGAGGCAAACAGAATTTAGCTTAGCTAAGATCATCCAAGGAATAATGGGTGCCAGACCAGAACTGTCTTTATCTAAGGTCAAATAGCACACACACATGTTTTTTTGACAAAGAACCTTCAGAAATAAGCTCAAATCTTACCCTGGGAATGCTGAAAGGAAAAGGTCTAGACTTCAGTCAAGAAAAATGATGCCAAGCAATGGAATCTGAATTCACTTAAAGTAACATAAAACTCTGTCTCAAATAATGGCATAATTTAATATTTGGACGCATCTTGAAAGAGTTGTAAAATTTTTGGCTGTTAAATTCCATTGAGCACTTCCTGAATACTTTGAATTAAATATTAAAGCAAAAGCAAAACAAACTTCAATTCCTAATGCTTGAATGGTTTTAATCTCATAACTCTGTTTCAACTATGTTTGGCAATGACTCACTGAACAGGGCATACTAAGGGCATTTCTAATATCCTTTAATTAAAACTCACAAGGGTTTGTATGATGTAATACTAAGGAAACTAATTATTCCTAGATATTCCTTTGCCAAGAAATCTTGCTTTGGAGAGATGCAATCCTGTCCCTGAATATTACCTACTGCCCTATCTGAAATGATATTTATCTTCCACTACCACTGAACTTGTGTCTTAGTTTGAGTTCCCCTAAAAAAAAAAAGCCTGAGACAAAATCTTCTGTGGGAGTAGTTTATTTGTGGATGTGTTTAAAGTTCTCAGAAATGATAATTAGGGTGACTGAGTGCTGTGGACTGAATGTCATGCCTCCCCAAAATTCATATGCTGAAGCCTAGTCCCTAATGTGATGGCACTAGGGTGTGGGGCCTTTGAGAGGTAATCAGATCTTAAGTGTGGGTCAGAAGATTAGTATACTTAAAAGAAAAGAAGAGACTCGAGAGCTTGCTTTCTCTCTCTCTTCAGTGTATAGATACAGTGAGAAGACAGACGTCTGCAAGTAAGGAAGAAGGTCCTCACCAGCTCCTGGGTCTGAAAGCACCTTGCCTTGGACTTCCCAGTCTTCAGAACCATGGGAAATACATATTTGTTGTTTAAGTCAAAAAGTTTCTGGTATTTTTGTTATACCAGTTTGAGCTAAGAAACTGGGGAAGGAAGAAGAGAAATATAAGGCTATGTTATCAGATTGGCCATCATTACAGGTCACTGTTACTCAATGTTACAGAATATTTTGAAAAGCCATATGAAATTGACGTTGCAGTGTGCACTTGTAGGGAATAAAGCGGGAGCACATTTACCCAGCGGCATCTGTCCTTTAAGTTAAGGGCTATCCTACAGAGTATTAACTCCCCCGTACTCTTAGGTTTTGCATGTGTGAGTGCCAAGCCCCAGAGCAGGACTTGCCCAAAGCTGGTTTTGAAGCCTGCATAGAACTGGTTGCTACCGAGGGGACTGGCAGTGTTGCATGTGAGGTACAAAAGTTTTCCTTCCAAGCTTAGATTAAGCCCTGCTCGCATGCTCCCTCCCTCTGCATTATTCCACTGTCCACTTTCTTGGAACATACCATTCACTTAGCTACGTGTTTCTGTGCATTTGTTGTTGTATTATTGCTGTTTGGGGATTTTTTTTTAGTTGCCTCTGCTGGAGTACAGTAGCATGATCACAGATCACCACAGCCTTGACCTCCTGGGCTTGGGTGATTTTTCTGCCTCAGCCTCCACAGTAGCTGGGACTACAGACGTATCAACATCCGACACAAGGTCTCGCTACATTGCTCAGGCTGGTCTCCTAGGCTCAACCAAACCTCCCACCTGGCCACTCAAAGTGGGATTACAGGTGTGAGCCACTGTGCCCGGCCTTTGTGCACTTTTTCATAGAGCCTGATGCCAGTGTGGGCAGTTGTGTGCCTGAGATCTTGGCCTTCTCTGGGCCTTACTTCTTCTACCTGTGCATAATGGGGTTGAATTAGCCCAGGGCTACACACTCAGATGTTAGGAGAGAGCAAACAGTGAACAATGGCTAAAACAGGCCAGGTTTATTTCAGAACCATGTCTGTCTTAAGTTGCGTTCTTCTACAAAGACATGCTTTGTCTGTATAATAAATACATAGAAATTGCCCTCACATGGAAAAATAAATTTTATTTCTCTCATCTTTCTTAAAAAAAACAACAAGCTCTCCTTGGTCTACTTTATAGTCTGCTACTTTGGATAGCAGCACGTTTGGATGAACCACTGCAGCACGGTCTGTGTTCAGTGATGACTTCTCCCTTGGCCTCAGTGTTGAGTAGAATTCATTATTATTATTAGAGACGGAGTGCCACTCTGTCACCCAAGCCAGAATGCAGTGATGTGATGATAGCTCACTGCAGCCTTGACCTCCTGGGCTTAAACAATCCTGCAGCCTCAGCCTCCCAAGTTGCTGGGACTATAAGCGTGCCACCACACCTGACTAATATTTTTATTTATTTATTTTTGTAGAGAAAAGGTCTCACAATGTGCTCAGGTTGCTCTCGAACTCCTGGGCTTAAGCAGTTCTCCCACCTTGTCCTCCCAAACTCTTGGGATTGTAGGTATGAGCCACTGTGCTCAACCCTGGAGGAGACTTTAAAGGTCATGAGGACAGTGGCAAATCCTCGAAAGGGGCAGCTGATACTCAGATTGTTGCCACTGAGGTTATCAAAATCTTCAAAAATCTTTTTTTGCGTGTGAGGAGTCAGAAATCTAGATTTTTATCCATAACTTCCTAATTTGGAAATGTCAAAATTTCCTTCAAATTAATCTTAAGACTGCATGCCAAAGATCTTCTTCGGGCTTGTTTTGATTTGCAGGCCACCAGTTTGCCATCTTGGAATGAAAAACTCCTAAAAGCCTTTTCAGAGTTCACATACAATGATTCAGATGTAGGATAGCTAAGGACATTTTCCTATACTCACTTCCGGTCTGCATTTCGATGATCTCCGAAGTCCTTGTTTGAAATCACAACTCTGTTCCCACCCTCAGCCCTGTCACTGTGGGCCTTATCCCCAACTTGTAAGTAGGACACCTGCTAGAGCAGTTACTTGGCCTCATGTTCTAAGAGTCTCTGCCATCCGAAAGGAATTGGCTGTGAAATGAGACATTGCTCTTCCACCTGAGGGTTATAACTGTGAGCCAAAAAAAAGGCATCTGAAATGATGGAAAACTGAAGTCATAGGTGTTGTGCTAATCATAAAATGTGATGCTGCAACTTCAGAATAACTGCGTCTGGTGGGGAGCCATGAGCCACCAGAGGGACAAACACAGTCCTTCTATCTTGCCATCTGTGTCACCTGTGTCTCCAGCAATTTATCTGACAACCATTCCCCCTTGTACCTCAAGAGGACTATAGCATGCTATTGTGAACACCTATTGTTCATAAGTGTATGGAGAGGTCACAAGACACCTTGTTTCCTTTTATATTTATGTTATCAGGTACAAAGTACCTACTAAAATTCTTATTTCAGATAAAGCAGTGATGGAAGATAAAAAAGTTTCCCCTTTTAAAATTATTTTTAGGCCGGTCTCAGTGGCTCGGCCTGTAATCCCAGCACTTTGGGAGGCCGAGGCAAATGGATTGCCTGAGCACACGGGTTCAAAACCAGCCCGGGCAACTTAGTGAGACCTCTTCTCTACAATAAATTAAATATTAGCCAGGCGTGGTAGTGCACACCTGTAGTTCCGGCTACCTGGAAGGCTGAGGTGGAAGGATCACTGGAGCCCAGAAGGTCGACGGCTGGGGTAGCCCTGAGTGTGCCACTGCACTCCAGCCTAGGCGATAGAGTGAGACTCCAACTCAAAAAATATATATATATTTTTTAAAGAGAAATGTCTCAATGAGTATAAAACAGGGCAAGTTACTTAGCCTCTGCTGCTACGGGATGGGCCATAATGGTTCTCCGTTGATCACAGAAATAATTATAAAGCAACTATCAGCTTTGGAATAGGATCATGTTCCTGGCACCAAGCTGAGTACTTAACATGTATCATTTCATTTTATTTTCAGTCTAACCCTAGAGATAAGGGCTATGACTGAAGTTTCGAGAGGTGGTGACTTTGCCAGGATCATACAGCAACTTAGTGGTTGAACCAGAGGTGCTACCCACCTCTTCCTTCCACAGTTGAAAGAAGTAAGTAGAGTTTTACTCAGGGTATAGAACATATGGTAGCTCTATAAATGCATTCATTCATGAAATTTGTGGCTTTGTGGGAAAGCCATGTAAATATATATTTTCCCTGGGTTCACCTTTCTTGGAGGTTGTAAAACTGAGCTCCAATGCAGCCTTTTATGGTAGAATCATTCTGAACTGGCTAATTGGAGAGTCACACCTAGAAACAAGACATCCAAAGACTAGCTTCAAGGCACTGTCTCATTCTGAATCCCTAGAATACTTTGTTTTCATAATTACGGGAATCTGTCCCTCTAAAGTTTCCCAACTGCTCATAAGCAATATTGTAAAAAAAAAAAGGAAGAACACCAACAACAAAATACAGCATAGCAGAAGACAATTCATTCATCCATTCAGCCATATTGCACTTATTTTCTAGTTTTCTGCTATGTGTACTTGCAATGTCCCAGCCCATGCCTCAGTTCCCTTACTTTTAGTGGCTATATACCATCCTCTTTTTCTTTGCCTCCTACAGCCTGGTACCAGACTGAACATGTATGAGACAGATCTATCAACTATCCAGGGAGACTGTCCTTCTCAATCCATCTCTGGCTTAGCTATGAAGTATTCACTGAGCTTAGGGTCCTTTGGCGGCAGTGCAATATATGGCGATTATATGCATGAGGTCTATTACTGGCCATCTTGGACTTAAACTCCACTCTGCTACTAGCTATCTTATCTTGGACCTGGACCTTAACTTCACGGAGTGTCAATGTCTCCATATGGAAAAAAAAAGATAAACAATTTTATAGAATTCTTGGGAGTACTGAATGAGGCTTTACATATAAAACATCTATCACGGTGCCTGGCCTATATTATGTGTTTAAAAAAAAAAGTTTCTTTTGCTTTTTTGCTGCTTTTTTTTTCTTTGCAATTGCTATCCACATACTCAGATTGAAATTTTGAGTCTAATAGTATATCAACTGTAAGCAGTTTACCAATTTTGCTTTCAAGGCATTTATACATATCTTCCACCATTCTGACCTCTCAAGAACCCTTTTACAAAGACAGGTTAGATAAATAAGCTTTATTTTATGCATATGCATACCCAAGCAAAGATGACCAGGGTCTCCACAGAAACAGCCGAATGAGTTTTCCCCTGTCCAACACTAACTTCTCAGTTGTAAAATTGCAAAAAGAGAGGGAGTAGAAATTGCCTGGGTTTTCATTGCAAGGTTTACTTGTGGACTGCTGTGGTAAGCACTAGTCCATCATTTTTGAAGAAAATATTCTTTCTTCTGATCTAGAATACAGTAAAGATGATCTGCTTTAGGGCTGAAGGGAATGACCATAGGGAGGGTGGCTTCTCTAGAGGCGACTTCTTTTATGTGGTAAACTACAGTGCACTGTAAGACCACTTGCCTCACAGCACCTCTTCAACCACACACTTTGCTCAATAAACTGTAATGAATCATCATGGTGTCCAGGCCATAACCGCCTTTCCCTAACTGATGTTCAAGATGCTCATCCTCCAATTCTATCACATCCACCTGATTTTAAGTCTCATTAAAGATTGTCAGCCGACCCTGCTAAGCTTTCCCAGCATGCACTGCTTATCTTGCCTCAAACCCCGGTGATTCTAACATGTAGGATATTCTTCCTTCCTTCCTTTCTGACCTTCTCATTTTTCAGATTTTATACATCTTTCATGTTAAACTGAATTTGGGATGTCTAGAAATAGTTAATGGAATGCTATCTCATCAAACAATTTTAGCAACTTGTACCTTGATTTTTTTCCTTAAGACCTACCTTTCTTTTCCTGAAAAATCCAGCTCACATATATCCTTCCTTCTTTTGGACTCAGAGAAGAAAATTATTTCAAACTTCCCTTGTAGGTGCAAGGCTTTGGTGATATTCTTCCATTTTTTCTTTTGTTACTGCCAAAATTCTGGTGAGAGGCATTCTTGCCTAAATATAGCACAACCTCTCAACTCCTTCTCAATCCATTCTTTCAACTGCCTCCACAGTTTTCTTTTAGTAAAAATAAGTCCCTGTTTCTTCTCTAACTGGAAAACTTTCCATGACTTCACCACTACTTACAAGATAAAACCCATATGCCTTAACCCAGCATGTAGAGTCAGCTAATGACTGGCTCTAATCTGTTTGTCCAGAGATTCTTCTTCCAGAAATCTATCATTTGTACCTTCTGCTAAAATTTTGCTAGAATAGGCAATGGCCTCTGAACAAGCCCCAGTTATTTTTTTTTTACCATCTCTCTATTTTTATTTTTATTATTCTTTAATTTGAGTGTCTTCTCCCCTCTTTTCCTAGTCCAGATCATATTTACTCTTAAAGATTTAGAGCGAATTTTGTTTTCTCCATGAAGCTCTCAAATCTCACAGAATTAGCATTTCTTCTACCCACTCTCTGATTACACTTTGTACTTCATTGTGGTTATTTGCTCACCTATTAGCTTAGAAACTTCTTTAGGATCTGTGTTCTGTCTTATTTCTGTTTGTGTCACTGACAGCACCTAGTACAACCCGGATCAAGTTTCTGGGGAGGGGGCAGGCACAGTGATTCAATCATTCCTGTAATCTTAACACTTTGGGGAGCCAAAATGGGAGAATCCCTTGAGGACAAAAATTTGAGAACAGCCTGGACTACATAGAGAGACCTCATCTCTACAAAATAAAAAAAAATTAGCAGAGCGTCGTGGCACGCCCTTTAGTTCCAGCTATACAGGAAGCTAAAACAGGAGGAATGCTTGAGGCCTGGAGTTGGTGGCTGCAGTGAGCAGTGATTACACCACTGCACTCCAGCTTGAGCAGCAAAGCAAAAACCCATCTCTAAAAATAATTAAAAATAAAAAATTTTTCTAGGGGCAGGGGGACCTGTTGGAGGGAAAAAAAAAATCCCTTCAATCAATGCCATTCGGATTATGAACAGTTAACAAATTTGAGATATGTGTAGCTACTGATTAGATCAGCAAGCAATGGGCTAGTTGGTCCCTTTTATGTCTCCTTAGAGATACACATTTATTAACTGCTCCCTTCAAAAAAGTGTAAACTTCAGAGAGTTCTCAGTGAATATTTACAAGACACGCAGTGCAACCCAGAGGAGTTGTTTAAATCCTCTGCTCCTTTTCTCTCACCTGTTCTCTCCCCCGTCCTGCTGCCTGCTACACCCCGGCCGCCCTAGCCCGTGGGGTGGCCACGGGCAGGCGAGAGACATCAAAAGCCTGGTGAATCCAGTATGCAGAAAAAGCCAGTGGTTTTAGTTCTTTGTTGGAGTGGATCTTGGAAGGAAGTATATTATAAACAATGAAAAAGTTCATGCAGCCTTGCAAATTAGCACAGACTTGCTTCTGGTCTTAAAGAAATTGGGCAGAAAATAAGTACGAAAAGCCGTGGAAAGGAAAAATGAGTCTTCTTATCTAAGCACTGTGTGGAGCACAACAGGAAAGCCCATGGTTGTGGGGGAAGTCTTCTCTAGAGGTTGGTATTTAGTGCAAAGAATAGTGGAAATATTTAGGAGCAGGGATGTGGGAAGGATGGTTTTATGTTTGCAACCTGTTCTTGTTATGATGGATAATTTGGGGCATTTTCCAAGAGCATGAGTCAGTGACCTCTGTGTTTTTTTTTTCCCTTTCCTGGCAACTGGTCCTTCTTGTGATCAATATAGGTGAGGCCCTAATCCATGTTGGTTTTCAGCATTTTGTACAACGTGATCTTCCATTTCCCACCCCCTATCCTAGCAGAGTTGAATGGACTCAAGGTGAGCATTTGACTCAGGTTAGACCAGGCAGAGTTTCTTTCCTGGAGAGTTGATATCAGGATTTATCTTGAGTTAATCTCTCCAGGTGACTGAACATGGAACTTGAGGGCCACTAATAGTTATAAGCTTCAATGTGCCCTTAGGACAAGAGGAAGATATTCTGCAGCATGAGAAGGATGAAGATGACACTCAGAAAGGAGCAGAAGTGAGAGAGAAGTTCTCCCTGGAGCATCCTGGGGTGCTCCTAGCTCCTTCCCCAGATTTCCCATGTTTGAGAGGCGTACTCCCTGGAACATCCTGGTGTGCTCCTACCTCTTTCTTCAGGTTTCCCATATTTGAGGGAAGTGCTCCCTGGAGCATTCTTTTGTGCTCCTGCATCCTTCTCCAGGTTTCTCATGTTTGAGGGAAGTCTCCCTGGAGCATCCTGGTGTGCTCCTACCTCCTTCTCCAGGTTTCCTCATGGTTAGACCTGCAATCATACTGAACTTTTCCATTGCTGATGGCTTCTTCCTTTATGTTCAAGAAAGAATCCTTTTTTTAAAAAAAGGCAGATCTGATCACAAAAGCCACCACCTAATTTTGTCTAACATTAAGGAAATTATAGTGCTCCATAGAAAGTTATGCAGTCATTAAAAAGGATGCTTACAACAGGTTCCTAATAATCTAGAGAAATGCTTATATTACAATGTCAAATAAAAAAATTCAGACAAAATATTGTATATTTGTAGTATGAGCTTAGCCACATTAAAACTTCCATAAAACTGTGTATAAAAATGCATAGAAAAATAACCCCCAAATATTAACACTGGCCGTCTCTCTGTTATTTTATTCGTTTTCATATTTTTCAAAATTTTTTTCTAATAAGCCTATGTTTCTCTTTATAATAGAAAAACCCAATTTTATTTGAAAATATATTTTTATAGTGCCTAGCTTTATGCATTATCAACTAAGCATGGAATTCAAAATAAAATCAACTAGAAGACCACATCACAGAATGTTAATGTTGCAAAGAATCTTAGAAATTCTTTAGATCAGTCTTTTAAAATATTTCTTTGGTATCACAAATGTTTTGAGAATTTGATGACAACATTGACTTTCTTTTTAAAAAAGTATATAAAATCGCAATCTCTTTGGATGCTTTAGTTGCAAGATACAGAAAACCCTGTGACACAGGCTTGAATTATAAAGGAAATTTATTGACTCAAATAACCAAAAAGTCCAGGAGTATCTGACTCCAGGTGAGGGTTGATCTGGTATCTCAACAATGTCACAGAAGCCTAGGTATTTCTTCTCTGTCTCTGTTTTTCCTTCCTCAGGTTTAACTTCATTCTAAGACTGATTCACCACTGAGTCCCAGGAGGCTTTTGTAAGCTCCTGGGATTTTACACTTACTCATGTGTACCCCGCAGGAAAGGAGAGTCTTCACCTCAGCATTCCTGGTAAATATCATTTTGATTCTAGACCTTACTGGTCAAGTTGAAGGCACGTACCCATTCCCTGAGTCAATCACTGTGGCCAGAAAATGGAATGTGTTTAGCCTAGATCCTGCAGTCCACCCAGCATCCCCATTCCATATTCATCCCCTGTTAGAAACTGTACTTAACATCATGGTGTTCCTAGTTTGTGTTGCCCTGGGATCTCAGGCCAGCTTTGATCTATTCTAAGGACAATGGAAAGGCACAAAAGATTTGTAATCCTTGTAAATCACTCCCAGTGACATCCAGGTAGATGGATGAATAGAGTTCTCAAAGTTTTGTGAAATGGTTTTGGTGACTGTGAAAAATGAGCACTGTTGAAGGTTAAGGACAGTGAAATCTGAGCAAGAAGCTTACCTCTGACGTCCCAACTCCTAAACCCATTCGTCTGGATGAAGCCCTGAATTGTCATCAGGCTGACCCATTGTCTGCCAATAAGTTTACAGGTACACCTTCCAGAGAGATGGGGTCATGAATTTTTCAAATACATAGCAACAATAAGTACAAACATGTTGATGATGATGGAAATGATCATATGATGACGATAAATGTATTAGCCTGGACTGCTTCTATAGTAATAGAAACCTTGCTTAAACTAGTTTAAGAAGAAAAGTAGATATATTGGCTCCCTTATTTGCAAAGTCCAGTCACAGCTGGTACCAGAGTTGTGTATCTTTCTCTCCAATGGCTCTCCACATAGGATAGACATTAGTATCACCAACAGGTCAAGACTCTTGCTGCTAGCTTGCTTACCTCAGTGAGAGGTGGAACTGTTCACAGGGCTAGAAGACCAGTTTGGGGAGATGATCTTGAATTTAGATTTGGACATATTGACTTAGTGATGCTGTAGAGACTTCAGGGAAAGCATAAGGTCTCTCTAAGGAAGGGGGATACTTAAGCCAATATTTGAAGGAGGAGCTGATCAAGTACAGAGGCAGCCAGGGAGGAGGGGGAAATAGCATTCTGGGCAAAGGCCTCATCAAGATAGGAACTATGGTCTCTGGGGACCTGAAAGTGGGCCTGTGTGGCTGGAGGACAGTGAACAAAGGAGAGAGTGGCACAAGCTGGTGTAGCATGGGCAAACAGGACCCAGCTCCTACAGAGACATTTAGGACTTAACAACCGTGGCAGAAATAGAACCTCTTCCCTAAAAGCTTGGATGGAAAGAAGAGGACATGTCACTATCCCTGATGACACAGAGGAATGGAAACTTGAATTGACCATCACTAGGATTTGCAACTATCCCAGAGATGGGAATGTGATGAGGGACTGATTATCACCTGTGTTCTCTATAGGAGCGACTAATTTCATTATGCTAAAAAGGGGTGGGGTAGGGGGGAAAGAGGCTAAGCAATGTAGGGCAGGCAAAACAAGCTCCCAAACTAAACTCAGAAGTGTTTGCTGCATTGATACTGTCAATAATAATGATGATATTATTATCAGGTGGTTCAAACCTGTAATCCCAGCACTTTGGGAGGCAGAGACGAGAGGATTACCTGAGCTCAGGGGTTTGAGACCAGCCTGAGCAACACGGCGAGACCTTGTCTCTACAATAAATCAAAAAATTAGCTGGGCATGATGTCATATGCCTGTGATTCAGCTACTTGGAAGGCTGAGGTGGAAGGGTCACCTGAGTCCAGCAGGTTAAGGCTGCAGGGGCCATGAGTGTGCCACTGCACTCCAGACTGGACGACAGAGTGAGACTCTAACCCCCCCCAAAATGGTATAATAACCACACATTGCGCTTTGTTGGTTGATAATGATGTACCAAAAAACTATGCTGAGCATTTTTCTTTTATCATTTTATTTAAAACTCACAATGACGTTTTGATTTGGGTGTTATTATTATCTCCATTTCACAGAAGAGGAAACTAACATACAAACAGGTTGATTAACTTCCAGAGATTACACAACTGGTAAGTAAGAGAAGTAGAACTAACAACTCATATCTAGTCTGACTGATTTGGAAGGCTAAGCTCAAGACCACTAGGCACATAGTAAGTTTCTTAGATTCCAAAATCTCTGTAGCTGAAGATCTCCATGAGATAATCAAGACTAGAGTGTGTGTGGAGGCAGTAAAAATGTGCCTTTTAGACCTCTGACTGTCCCAGCTGCCATGCTCTGAAAGTCATGACAGCACTGGTGCTAAAGCCATACTTCCAATGGCCTGCTTCCAGCCAATGACCAAGCTTGGCAAAGACACTAAGACAGCCCTGTTCCTGGGAGACATGGGACTTCTGTGATAGATTTGAGGAATTTGGTTCAAAAACTCCCTATTAGCTTTGCCAAACTTTCTTAGAATTGAAAAGCAGACTAGCACTTCTCTACTTTCTTTCCTTTCTTCTCTGATGGATTTCCCAGCCTCCTTTGATGCCATATCCTTTTTTTTCCTCTCTAGGTGTCTTCCCTAATTAATCTCTTGCAGGTCTGATCCACTGTATTAGCTTCTTAGGGATGAATTAGTAAACTACCACAGACTGAGTGGCAATTTATTGTCATGCAGTTCTGAAAGCTAGAAGTTCATGATCAAGGTGCCTGCAGGCTTGAGTCCTTCTGAAGGCTGTTGCCATGCCTCTCTCGTAGCTTCCATAGTCTCAGATGTCCCTGGATTGTGGAGGATATTCTTCCAGTGTCTCTACATCATCTGCCCTCTGTGTCTGTCTCTGTGTCCAGATCTTTCCTTCTTATAATGACACAGTCATATTGAATTAGAGTTCACCCTAATGACCTCATGTTAATTTCATCATCTGCAAAGATCCTACTTGCAGAGAAGATCACATTCCTACTGAGGGTTAGGACTTCAACATCTATTTGGGAGACACAATTCAACCCATAATATCTATTTTAGTATGTCTTTTTAGAGGGCCTGGGCTAACACACAGGGGGATTTAGTAATTTCACTAACTCTATGTATATTTAAAACAGACATTCCTTCCAGATTTACCAATTGGCCTAGGTATACTTTTGAGAATGAAAAAATCTTGTATTCTATAAGTCACTAAAAGTTCTAGGCATATTTAAATTAATTTAATGGAACATAATTATACTAATTAGATACATTTAACATTTTCATCAGAAATACTCCACAATATTAATTTTAATACACAGTTATTCTAAGATAAGCTAGAAATAGGATAATTTAAGTTTTCCTTTATTATGTTTAATAGTGAGACTTTATTTGGCTTAGTTTTTTTTCACAAACTGTTCTGTGTAATACCAGTTTTTTGTGAGATATAATAAATATTTTATTTATTTAATTAATTAATTTATTTTTAATTTTTTAAAATTTAATTTAATTTTTTTTTTTTGAGTTGGAGTCTCACTCTGCCGCCCAGACTGAAGTGCAGTGGCCATTCCTGGCCACCGCAGCCTCGACCTGCTGGGCTCCGGCGATCCTTCTGCCTCAACCTTCCAAGTAGCTGAAACTACAGGTGCACGCTACCACACCCAGCTAAGTTTTTGATTTATTGTAGAGAGGAGGTCTCACCAAGTTGCCCAGGCGGGTCTTGAACCCGCGGGCTCAGGCAATTCACTCACCTCAGCCTCCCAAGGCGCGGGATTACAGGCTGTGCCACCAAGCCTGGCTATAAATATTTTTTAATGGGGTATTGTATGGCCAGTTTTATTTAGAATCTACTTGGTCTACTTTTTGGAGATTCATTTATTCATTTGACAAACATTTACTGGGCAGCTGTAGGTGTTGGAGATCATAAATAAAAGGGATTCAGCACTGAATAAGATGGTCAATATCCTTTTCGTTATGGACTTTGTGTCCCCATGGGCTTTTTACTTAGGAAGGGTCCATAGTCTACTAACAAATAAGGAAATACACAAGTTGTGTAAGGGAAACACAAGGACAGCTGGGATGGCGGGATGTGCTGTAGATGGGCTGGTGGGAACAACCTCTTAAGGAACTGACATGTCAGCTGAGATCTGACAGGTGAGACGGAGAAAGGGTCAGACATGCAAGAGCCTAGAGAAAAGGGACAAGCGAGTGCCAAGACAGACTCTGAGGCAGCTAAGAATTTGGTTGGTGGAAAGAGCTGAAGGTGGGAGAGTTTGGTTAGAGCACAGGCTTGGAGTTGAGTGCCATGGCTTGAGTTTGGAAAGGTTAGGTGATGATGAGTGTAGTAGGCAATTCTGAGGAGTTTGCATTTTGTTTTAAATGCTCCCACATTGGCATATTTGAGGCTCTGAGGGGTCCTATAGTAGAGCAACCTGTTTGACCTGGCTTATTTTCAAGTTTCCAAAATGTAATTGGTCAAATTTCTCTCCCAATAAACCTATGTCAGAACAGTGGCACTCCATGGAACACAGACTTGGTGGTGCTGACTTGGTGAATTTAAGGCAGTTTTTACTTTAGGTACATCAATGTCTCATGACTCACTGAAGTGCCATTTGGTGTAAGTAAGGTGGAAATTTTAAAAATTAGAATTAGAATGTGTGCCTTCACTGTCTCTGAGGACAGAGTTCATATCCGAACTAAATTATTTAATAATTCTATCCTTGCAGGTAATATAAGAAGCCTGACTATTAAGTTTACAAATTCATCCTAGAAAAAGTGCTTCATGCCTCATTGCTGAATATTACTATGATCACCTTTGAAGTATTCCTCTTGGGAAGCTATGCACCATGCCAGCACCTTGTCCACCCATCAAAGCAATTTTGGAGTTCTTTTTCTGGAATGACCATCAGAGCTGTCATTGTATTACCCTTGATGTCCTGATTGTCATCAAAATGTCTTCCTTTCAATTTTTTTTTATCTTTGGGTAAATAAAAGTCATTGGGAACCAGATCAGGTGAGTAGGGAGGGTGTTCCAATAAAGTTATTTGTTTATTGGCTAAAAACTCCCTCATAGACAGTGCTGTGTGAACTGGTGCATTGTCATGATGCAAGAGTTCCTTCAGGACCATTTTTGCACACATCTTACTCATGCCAAGATTTTCAGTTAAGATTTTCCTGTTTCTCTATCGATGTTTATTTGGTCTGCTATACTTCTCACAGTCAGCTGCCAACAATTTTTGACACGCAATTTGATGAATTTTTGCAATGTTTTCATCAGTTCTACTAGTTACTGGTCATCCTGACCTTTCTTCATCAGTGATGCTTTCTCTCCCCTCAGAAAAACGTTTAGTCCAATTGTACACTGCCATTTTCTTCATGGCATCATCCCCATAAACTTAGACTCAAATGCCCCTGATTTCCACCTCCACTTTTGCCAAGTTTAATAAGAAACTTAATGCTTGTTCGTTGCTCTAATTCAAGTTCTGACATCCCTTCAATGGCACACAAAAGCAATAATATTGCAACAACAATAATGAATGTCACTCAGCAAGACATTGCCACACATTGACATGAACACAGTTATGAGATACAGATATACCAAGTTTATGAAACTTTACTGAGTTGTGTGTACAGTGCTGCCAATGTAAGTGCATGTGGTAAGTTCATGAACCTGATTGTCAGACCTCGCACTTAATCTAGCTGTGCCTTGGTTTTTTCATATTTAAATGGAGGATAATATTCATTATTTCAATGACTCCTAGGAAGATTAACTGAGAAAATACATGTAAGTTCCTTAAACATGAGAAGTACTCAACAAATGTCATTGTCATTTTGATTAGCATTATTAATCTAAAAATGTCAGTATTTTTCCCCAGAGTGTTATCTCTTGATGTTAATGGTATCATGCACAAAAATACAAAATGTTCTGAGAAAGTTTCTTTCTTAAAAATTTTTATTAAGTAAACCCATAACAACAAATGCCTGTGTATACAACTTTAACAAAATAATGTGTCATTTACACTCTACAGTAAATAAGTAAATGCCGTTTGATTGTGAATTTCTGGGATCTCTATTTTTGTTTTTTATTCCTTTTCCGGAACTACCAGTATAAAACTTAACCAAATTAAGAAGTTATTCACTCATTCAAAATTCATTTGCAGATTGGTGTTCAAGTTGATACTTGGTTAAGAAGTGCAGATACAGATACAGATGTTTTTCTTTAAGGGACTTTTTTGAAGCCCTGCTTGTTTCTTCACTTCATTTTCAGTGATGGATAGTGGGCATGTTCTCTTCACTGGTCACTTGCTAAAGATACTTGAAACTTTTGAGCTCTGCCTCTTTGACACTGGTTATCTGCACTGAACTAAACAATCCTCGTCTGAGAGACAGCAGGAGCTGATTTGCCTGATAGCATAAGTCAGAAAACCTCCAAAGTATTTGAAAATGGTAGGGAAACCAGTCAAATAGCCATGATTCCTCTATTTTCAAAACTGAAATTGAGAATCATTGACATAATTTTGGCCCATTAATTTTTTTTCTTTTAAACCTGCCTTGCCTAAATGGATTTAACGTGATTTTTTTTTTCCTCCTGATACTTAGCAGCTTGGGAAAAAAGAAAACTTAATTGCAATATTTATGTCTAATTGCTGGGTGATGAGTGCTTAAGGAATTGTTACTTTCCTCAAATAATAAATAGGAAATAGCATGTTCTACATAACTGTAATTTTTTGTTAGGATTCATGGTCATGCTATAGTTGAGACAGTATAAGACAAAATTCAGACTGGTGGTCCATGGGCCTTACAGGGTTGCTTCTGCATTTGTTTGGCTGTTGTGAGCATGTAATAGTTTAGAAATCATAGAAATTCTCCAAGTCCTACTTTCAATATACAGTACACCTTGGCTCCATTGTCTTACAGCCCACAATTCTCATGGACTTATATGAATTTCAGACCCTAGGCTGGCACCTGAGTTTGTAGTCGCTGAATATGCAAACCACAGATTGGCAGGAAGAGTTTGGGATTGGACTAGATGACATTTTAAACCACTCTCCTTGACTTTCTATGCTTTGAAAATTCAGAAAGAGGAAATAAGTGCACACTGAAACACTAAAGAGGACTTTGCAGAGTGGGTAGGACTTGAATGGATGCTGAAAGGGAGGCAAGATTGGGATAGGTGCAGAAGAGAGTTTTCTAGCAGATGCAACAGCAAGAGTAAAGACATCTGGTGGTAATGAGGACAAGACAAAGGGGAGACTGGTCTTGCAAAAGTGTTGAGAGAGTGTTGAATATTGGAAAAGAAGTTGGGATTATTATGTTGGGGCCAAACCTGGGGACACCTTCAAGGTCAAACAGGTCAAATGCTTTTCCAAGCCCACACTACGATAATTAACAGAGCTGAGGCTAGAACTCAGAGTTCTCAAATCTCTTTGACATTGGTCATTCTTTGATACCACTTTGCTTTAGTAGAGCTAACAGGTAATGAAGTTACAAAATTAGGAGACCCAACAAGTAAAGCCAAAACCAATTTTAGACTCAAATCCTTTGAATAATAGAACAGGTGTGTATAAATACTCATACATATACTCGTATACATACATCATTCCAAAGTTCTCTCTTTGTTCAGATGGCAAATGATTTTCTTAAGGGATAGGATAATTAACACTTTTTCTCTTCTTTATTTCATCATGTAGGTCATTTCTACCCAAGCATATCTACCATCATATTATGATGGGAGCAGAAAGAATTATTTATTCTGGGAACCCTGCCCATTTTCTGAATACATCATTTTTATTTCATTGCTTGATTTATGAGCTTGTATAAGTAGAGGGTCCTGGCTGTTCAGTTCCGTGAGCCACTCCTTTTTTCTGAGGTCCTGATTCTTTTTCTTCCATGATATGAAGTTGAACTAGATTACGGAAACACCACCACCAGCCCTGGATTTTCCCCTCCATCTGTTGCCAACATCTTGACACAATGATCAAATAGACTGATGGACACTGTATTAGGATACTTTGGGTTGCAAGTGACAGGAGCACAAACACATATCACACACACACAAAATAATTTTTGGCTTGCATAACTAATGAGTTCAGGAGTTAGCCTCAGGCACAGCCAGAGCTCTAACAATTTCAGCAGGATTTGGTTTTGCTCCATCACTTGGCTCTGATTTTCTTCATGCTGGCATCATTCTCAGGCAAGCTCTGTTCATGTAGTGGCCAGATGGCCTAGAGCAGCTCCAGACCATCGTCCTCTCAGCTTTCAAATCCAGACAAAAGACCTTCTCTTTCTCCATTATCCATAATTGAGTCCCATTGGTCAGGCTTGGATCATAGGCTTTCTTTCAAGCCGGGAATGGGGTCCATCCTGAATCACTGGACGTGTGTGTGAGGGTGGTTCCCTAGAAAAAAATCACAATGCTACCACCAGAAGAAACAGGGGTATTGGGCAAGGCAAGGTGTGGTGTTGACTTGAGAAGAATGAACTAGGATTTCAGTTGTGAGCTTAGCCCTTTTGGGAGATAGAATTGAACTCAAGATATCTTTGAATGCTCATCATGCTTTACCCTAAAATTCATGTAACTTCTACTCCATCATATATTTTAATGTAAAAATAATGTTTTTAGTTGACAATTACTCTTTTTTTTTGAGTTGGAGTCTCACTCTGTCACCCAGACTGGAGTGCAGTGGCTGCTCCCGGCCACTGCAGCCTCGACCTGCTGGGCTCCGGCGATCCTTCCACCTCAGCCTTCCAAATAGCTGGAACTACAGGCGTGCGCTACCATGACCAGCTAATTTTTTAAAAAAAATTTATTGTAGAGATGAGGGCTCGTCAAGTTGCCCAGGTGGGTCTCGAACCTGCGGGCTCAGGCAATCCATTCACCTCAGCCTCCCAAAGCGTGAGATTACAGGCTGAGTCACCGAGCCCAGCGACAATTACTCTTAAATCATTACTAACTTCAACACGCCAGAAGGAGAGATCACTTTAAACCCTGTGGCTTCCCTGTGCTTCAGAGCTTCCCGCTTGAGAAGCTCAACTTTATGCAACTATCAAATAATAATGTAGCCATTATCAGGTTTCTCTGCTGTTTCAAGTGAATTGCTTAAATCTGGAGAAAATAACAACAGGAAAAACTAGCCTCCAGAGTGATCATTAGAGAGCAGGCTTTTGGTCAGAAGACCATAGGCTTGAATCCTGCTCCACCACTGATAATTTTCATGACCTTTGATCAATTACTTGACTTCATTGAGCCATCATTTCTTCAGTGGTTAACACAACTCACCCTTGTAAATTGCAAGAGCCAAATGAACTAATGCTTGTGAAACCAGACAGATAATAGTTAATTCTCAGGAATTGTTAGCTATAATTATATTGCAATAAATATCATTATTAATATTTTAGATGTACTATAGATGTAACAATCTTTTAAAATGACTTCTTTCTACCAGTAATGACTTCATATTGCAGTTTCCAATGCAAGTAAAATATGGATGATAGATTTGTTTTGTGTTTTTCCATGACCTGAAGTCAATTGAAAAAAGCTCTAACTATAAAGCAGGGAGGCAGAGGAGATGACCTCAAGAGTGGAGAGTTTTTATTTTCATGCCATTAGCTTAGACTCACTGCAATATTTTCCTGCTCTTTAATTCCTATACAGTTGTCACTAATTGCACACTTATCTTGCCATTCAATGGTCGCTCTTATTTTCTAACCAACTCTTGCACAGTGATTAGCCCAAATATATCTTCCTTTAGTTTTCAGCAGAAAATCCACCTGCTAAGCATATTTTTCACATTCTGAATAAAAACAAGAAAAAAAAGTAGCAGTAAGTAGCATAATAGCAAAATAGTACCTGACACAGATTATCAGATGATTATTGGTGCCTTAGTTCCAAAAATGAACACTCATTGCTAGCTGAAGGAAATGCTCACCACATTGAGAAGATGATAGGTACCATTAAAAAGAAGTCTGCAGAACACGAAATGGTAGAAACAACAAGGCTCCACAGGAGTCCTTTCATCTATGCTTTGGAAACTCTAATCTTTTCTACTTTTAAGGTGTATCTTTAAGTTGGCTATCATATTTTTAATAGCTCCCTCCACTTACATTTCTATGAACCGTGCATGCACACAAATACAATTAACACACTGGGTAAATGTTCTTATTTTAAAGGTTTTGAAATGTTATTTCTACCATTTCGTGTTCTGTAGCCTTCTTTTTAATGGTACCTATCATCTTCTCAAATGTGGTGGGCATTTTCTTCAGCTAGCAATGAGTGTTCATTTTTGGAATTAAGGCACCAATAATCATCTGATAATCTCTGTCAGGTACTATTTTGCTATTATGCTACTTGCTGCCACTTTTTTTCTTGTTTTTATTCAGAATGTGAAAAATATGCTTAGCAGTTGGTTTTCCAAACCTTATTGATGTATAAGGGTGCACACAGACAAAGTCAATTTGAACACATAGAAAGTTCCACATCATTCATTTGATTAAATGTTTCCCTAACTCCCACTCAGTTCATGCAATGAAAATATGAATAATCCAACTCAGGAAAGGAGTAACACCACGTGAAATGCTTTGCATTTTAGACATGTTATCCTTGAAATTTAGACCATTTAGAGTTCTCCTAATAAGCAGGGTGGTTCCAAAATGCAACCCCTTAAACACCCCCTCTTCCCGCTTTATAATAGAAGGATTATAATGTCATCATTAAAATCAGGATCTCTTAGCTGAGTGCATTGGCACACACCTGTAGTCTCAGCTACTTGGGAAGCTGGGGTAGGAGGATGACTTGAGCCCAAGAGTTTGAGACCAGCATGGGCAAAATAGAGAGACTCCATCTCTACAAATAAAAAATTTAAAACATTATCTGGGTGCAGTGGCACATGCCTGCAGTCTCAGCTACTCAGAAGGCTGAGGTAGGAGGATCACTTGAACACAGGCATTCAAGGCTACCGTGAGTTATGGTCGCTCTAATGTCCTCTAGCATGAACCTTTCTTATATTTTTTTTGAGTTGGAATCTCACTCTGTCGCCCAGACTGGAGTGCAGTGGCCGCTCCTGACCACCGCAGCCTCGACCTGCTGGGCTCCGGCGATCCTTCCGCCTCAGCCTTCC